>NW_027287767.1:0-65659 GCF_047511675.1 Marmota flaviventris | reverse complement strand
GGTTAAAGATAGTGTTAGGGTTAGGGTTAGGGGCTAGGTTTTAGATTAGGTTACGGTTAGGGTAGGGCTGTGGCTAATATAAGAACTAGGGTTACGTTTAGGGCTAATTTTAGGGTTAGGGTTAGGGTTAGGTTATGATTAGAGTGATGAATTGAAATAGGGTTAGTGTTAGCATCAGAGTCATGGTCAGTGTTAGTTTTAGTGTTAGGGATAACATTAGAAATAAGGCTAGAGTTATGGGTAGGTGTAAGGTTAGGTTTTGTGTTAGGGTTTGGGCAAGAATTAGGGCTAGGTCTAATGTCAGGTCTGAAGTTACAGTTAGGTTAATGCTAGGGTTAGGGCTAGGGCTCAGTTTTGTTTTAGATCTACAGCTAGTTTAGAACTAATTTTAGGATTAGTGATTGTGTTAGGGCTAGTGGTATGGTGAGGTTCAGACTTAGGGTTAGGGTTATATTTAGAGTTATGTTTAGATCTAGGGTTAGGACTTGGGCTAGGTTTAGGGGGTTAGGTTAGGGCTAGTGTTAGGGTTATGGTAACAGATAAAGTTAGTACTAGAAATAGGTCTAGGACAAGAGTTAGAGTTAGTCTAAGGGGTAGGGTTAGGGTTAGGGTTAGGATTAGCCCTCAATTAGGGCTAGGATTAGAGCTAGGGTTAGTGTTAGTGTTAGGGTTAGGGTTAGCATTAGTGTTAGTTTTGGATTAGGGTTAGGGTTAGTGTTAGGGGAAGGGATGTGGTTATACCTAGGTTCAGAAATAGGGCGAGGGTTGAAATTAGGGAATGGCGGGGCTAGGGTTAGAGTTCAGGTTAGGATTAAGGCTAGGTTTAGGGCTCGGATGAGGGCTTGGGTTTGTGTTAGGTTTAGGGCAAGAATTAGGTCTATGGCTAATGTCAGTTCGGGTTACACTTAGGGATAGTGTTGAGGTTAGGTTGGTGGCTAGGTCTATTGTAAGGGTTAGGTTTCGGGAAAGGGTCCGGTTTAAAGCTAGGTGTATTGTTAGGGTAAGTGTCTTGTTTAGGGTTTGCTTTAGGTTATGGTTTAGGTTTAGGGCTTGATTTAGCATTAGCGTTAGGGATTGGGTTAGAGTAATTAATAGGTTAGGTTTAGTGTTCAGGTTAGTTTTAGGAAATGGATAGATTTAGTGTTAGAGATAGGTTTAGAGTTAGGCCTAGGGTTAGCATTTGGATTTTATTGTTGGTTGTTCAAAACATTACATAGTTCTTGACATATCATATTTCACACATTTGATTCAGGTGGGTTATGAACTCCCATTTTTACCCCTTATACAGATTGCAGAATCACATCGGTTACACATCCACTGTTTTACATTTTGCCATACTAGTTTCTATAGTATTCTGCTGCAATAGACACTAGAGAGAAGATGGGAGGGGAGGGGAGGGGGGATAGTAGAGGATAGGAAAGGCAGCAGAATAGGGTTAGCATTTGGATTAGGCTTATGCTTAGTGTAATGGACAGGTTTAGGGCTAGGGTTATGGTTAGGATTAGGGCTAGGTTTAGGGTTAGAGTTAAGCCTAGGGTTAGTGTTAGGGTTAGGTTTAGGGTAAGTGTTAGGGTTTGAGCTATGGTTATGACTAGGACAATGGTTAGGTTTAGTGTGACATCTAGATTTAGGGTTAGGATTAAGTTTAGAGATAGGTTTAGCTTTAGGGTTAGGGTTATGTTTAGGGTAATGGATAGAGTTAGAACTAGGGTTTGGCCTTGGTTATAGTTAGGATTAGGACTAGGCTTAGGGTTAGGTCTAGATTTATATTTGGGCAATGTTAGTGTTTGAGCTACGGTTAGGTTTAAGGCAATGGTTAGGGTTAGGGTTAGGTCTAGGGTTAGTTTTAGGGTTACGCTTAGAGCTAGGTTTTGTGTGAGGTTTGGGGCTAATATTAGGGCTATATGTAATGTAAGACCTAGAGTTAGGGTTACGGCTAGGTCTATTGTTAGGGTTATGGCTAGATTTTGGGTTAGCATAATATTTAGAGCTAGGATTTGTTTTACAGAAAGGGACACTGTTTGGTTTAGGGTTATGGCCAGAATGAGGACTAGGTTTAAGTCTAGAAGTAGAGGTAGTCTTTGGGTTAGGTTAAGAGTTATTGTGAGGGCTAAGGCTAGGTTTTTGTTTAGGTCTAGAGCTAGAATTATGTCTAGATTTAGGATTAGGTTTTTGCCTAGATCGAGTGTTAGGGTTAGGTTTAGGTATAGGGTTACCCATTGGGCTAGTGTTAGGGTTCAGTTTAGGGTTAAGGTCAGGTTTAATCCTAGGATTAGAGTTAGGGTCAGATTAAGGGTCAGGGTTAGGGTTAGGATTTGGGTTAAGGTTAGAGTTAGAATGAGGGCTAGGGTTAGTACTAGTAATAGTGTTATGGCTTGGGGTAGGCTAAGGATTTGGGTTAGGAGTAGGTAGCATTAGGGTGAAGGTTTCCCTTAGGGTTAGGAATAGGTTTAGAGCTAGGTTTAGGTATAGGTCTAGGTTTTGTTTAGGGTTAGGTTTAAAGCTAAGTTTAGGTCTCAGATTAGAGCTTGCTTTTCTGTTAGCACAGGGCTATGGCTAATGTAAGAACTGGTGTTACGATTAGGGCTAGTTTTAGGGTTAGAGGTAGGGCTAGGTCTAGTGTTTGGGTTAAGTTTAGTGTTAGTGTGATGTTTAGTGCTAGGGTTATTTTTAGGATCTGAGTCAGGGTCAGAGTAAGTTCTAGAGTTAGGGTTAGGACTCAAATTACGGCTGTTGTTAAGGCTAGATATAATCTTAGGGTTTTAGTTTAGGTTAAGAATTAGCATTAAGCCTATGACACGGTTTTGTTTGAGGGCTAGGTATAGGGTTATGGCTAGTTTTCCAATTAGCATTAGGGTTAGGGCTAGTGTTAGGGTGAGGCTTAGACTAAGCATTAGGATATAATTGAGGTTAGAGTTAGGTCGAGGTTTAGGGCTAGGGCAAAAGTAGGAATGGGGTTGGGTTAGGTTTAGGTTTAGGGTTTGTGTTATGGTGAGGGATAGATTTAGAACTAGGGTTAATGCTAGGGTGAGAGGTAGGGTTAGGTTTACAGTTAGGGTTAGGTTTAGGACTAAATTTGTGCAAGGATTAGCACTAGGATTAGTGTTAGGGCTAGGCCTATGTTTAGGGTTAGGGTAAGGGTTAGGATTAGTGTAAGGTATGATGATATAGCTAGGTTAAGGCAAGGTACAAAATAGGGTTAGGGCTAGGGTTAGTGTTAGGGTTAGTATGAAGGCTAGGTTTAGAGCTAGGATTAGGGCTAGGTTTAGGGTTAGGATTAGGGTTCAGTTTTGTGTTAGGGTTAGGGTTAGAATTAGTGCTAGGGATAATGTCAGGTCTAGGTTTATGGTTACGTTTAGTTTAAGGGTTCGGTTTATGGCTAGTCCTAGTGTAAAGTTTAGGTTGAGGGTTAGGGTCAGGTATAGAGACAGAGTTATTATTAGGGTCACTGTCATGATTAAGGTTTGAGAAAGGTTAAGGTTTAGGATCAGGGCTTTCATTAGCATTAGGGTAATTATTAAGGTTAGGGTAATGTTTATGGTTAGTTTTAATTTCAGGTTAGGTTTAGGGTAATGGACAAAGTTAGGGTTTGAGATAGGATTAGGGTTATCCTAAAATTAGCATTAGGGTTAGGGTTATGGTTAGGGTATGGATAGGGTTAGAGCTAGGGTTAGGGCTAGGATTATGATTAGGATTAAGGCTAGGGTTAAGTTTAGGGTTAGGGCAAGTTTTAGTGTTAGGTTTAGGTTTATGGTAATGGTTAGGGCTCTGGTTAGGGTTAGGATTAAAACAGGTGTAGGTCTCACATTAGTGCTAGGTTTTGGGTTAGGTTAGATCTAGGATTAGGGCTACAACTAATGTAAGAACTAGGGTTGTGATTAGGGCTACTTTTAGGGTTAGGGTAGGGGTAGGTGTAGTTTTAGAGTTAGGTATAATTTTAGGGTTATCTGAGAGCTATAGTTAGTGTTAGGGTCAGAAATAGGGTCAAGGTTAGGTTTTGGATTAAGTTAAGGGTTAGAGTTAGGGCTATAGCTTGATTTTTTTAAGGCTAGGACTAGGTTAGAGCTAGTTTTAGGATTAGAGTTAGTGTTAGGGCTAGATTTTGTGTGAAGTTTAGGTTTAGGGTTGGGGTTAGTTATAGAGTTATGGTTAGATCTAGGGTTACTGGTAGGGCTAGGTTTAGGGCTAAGGGTAGAGCAAGTGTTGGGGTTAGCTAAGGGACAGGGTTAGAACTAGGAATAGGGCTAGGGCGATAGTTAGAGTTAGTATTAGTGCTAGTTTTAGGATTAGGGTTAGAGGTAAATTAGGGCTAGGATCAGGTCTAGGATTAGTGTAAGGGTTAAATCTAGGGTTAGAGTTAGGGTTAGATTTAGGGGAAGGGTTGAGGTTATATCTAGGTTCAGATTTAGGGCGAGGGATAAAATTAGGGATAGGGCTGGAGTTAGGGTTCGGGTTAGGATCAAGACTAGGTTTAGGGCTAGAATGAGGGCAAGCATTTGTGTTAGGGTTATGGCAAGAATTAGGGCTAGGGATAATATCAGGTCTATGGTTACAGTTAGGGATAGGTTTAGGGTAAGGTTTATGGCTAGGTCTATATTCAGAGTTAGGTTTAGGGTAAGGTTCAGGTTTAGACCTAGGGGTATTATAATGGTCAGGTCAGGTTTTGGGTTTGGATTAGGTTTATATTTAGGATTAGCACTCAAATTAGCATTAGGGTTAGAGTTAGGGTTAGTGTAAAGGATAGGGTTAGGTTTTGTCTTCAGGTTAGGTTTAGGGTTCATGTTAGTTTTAGGTTAATGGATAGGGTTAGGGTTAGGTCTAGGGTTAGCATTAGGTTTATGGTTATTGTTTGGGTAATTGATCGATTTATAGCTATGGTTAGGGCTAGGATTATGTTTAGGATTAGGGCTAGAGTTAGGTTTAGGGTTATGGTTAAGGCTAGGGTTAGGGTAAGGGTTAAGATTAGGATATGGGTTAGGGTTTAAGCTAGGGTTAGTGCAAAGGCTAGAGTTAGGTTTAGGTTTAGGTCAAGGGTTAGGGTTAGTATTAGGGTAAGGGCTAGGTTTAGGGTTAGTATTGGATTAGTGTTTTCCTACCGTTAGGTTAAGGGTAACGCTCATGGATTTAGTAAGTGTTAGGGCTAGGTTGAGGGTTCAGGTTAGAATCAGAGTTAGGGATAAAAGTAGATATAAGGTTATTAGAGCCAGGGTTAGCATTAGGTTTAGGGTTATGTTTAGGGTAATGGATAGAGTCAGAACTAGGGTTTGGGCTATGGTTGCGGTTAGGATTAGGGCTAGGATTAGGGTTAGGGTTTGGGCTAGGGTTTGTTTACCATAAGGATTAGGGTTTGAGATAGAGTTAGAGCAAAGGCTAAGTTTTGGGTTAGGTTCAGCATTAGGTCTAGGGATAAGATTGTGGTAGGTTTAGGTTTAGGGTTAGGGTTAGCTGTACGTTTATCATTAGGGTTAGGATAATGGATATAGTTATATGTAAGTTTAAGTTTAGGTTTAGGGTTAGATTTAGTTTTAGGGTTAAGGTTAAGGTATGGGTAGGTTTAGGTTTCAATTACAGGATAGGGTTTAAGCTAGTTAGGACTATGACAAGTGTTAGGTTTAGTGTTAGGTCTAGGGTTATTTTTCCGGTTAGGGTTTGGGTTAGGGTTAGGGTTATGGCTAGGGTTATCAATAGGGTTAGGGTTAGGGTTAGGGTAATGTTTATGTTCAGAGCTAGGTTTAGGGATAGGGTTAAGTTTAGGGTTAGGGATAGGGTTAGTGTTAGAGTTAGGGATAAGTCTAAGTTTATATTTACGGCAAGAGTTAGGCATTGAGTAAATTTAGGACTAAGGCTACAGTTAGGGTTAGGATTAGGGCTAGGGTTAGGGTGAGTGTTACACATAGGGCTAGGTTTAGGCCTAGGATTCACTCTAGGTTTTGTGTTAGGTTAAGGTGTAGGGTTAGGGCTATGGTAATGTAAGAGCTAGGATTATGATTAGGGCTACTTGGAGTGTTAGGGTTATGGCTAGGTCTAGTGTTAGGTTTAGATTTTCAGTTAGGGTCAGGTTTAGAGTTAGCTTAGTGTTAAATGCAGGGTCCATATTCAGGTTAATGTTAGGGTTAAGGTTAAAGCCAGAATTAATACTAAGTTTATGTCTAGGGGTAGGGTTAGACTTTGCATTTGGTTAAGGCTTATTTTCAGGGCTAGAGTTAGGTTTTTGTTTAGGTCTAGGGCTAGAGTTAAGGCTACATTTAGGATTAGGTTTAGGTCTAGGACTTGTGGTAGAGTCAGGTTTAGTATAAGTTTACTGGTAAGGCTAGTGTTAAGGTTTGGTCTAGGGTTAGAATCAGATTTATACCTAGGGTTAGTGTTATGGTCAGAATAAGGGTCAGGGGTAGCGTTAGGGTGTGGGATAGGTTAGAGCTCGAATGAGAGCTAGGTTTTGGACTACTAATAGTGTTAGGGTTTTGATTAGCCTAAGGATTAGGCATAGGTCTAGGGTTACCATTAGGGTTAGGGTTTTGCTTAGGTTTAGGGATAGAGTTAGAGCTAGTATTAGGGGTAGTGTTAGGATTAGTGTTAGTGTTAAAGCTAGGTTTACAGCTCAGATTATGGCTAGATTTGTGTTAGCATTAGGGCTAGGGTTAGGGCAATGAATAATGTAAGAATGTAAGAATCAGTATTACAATTTAGTTAGATTTAGGGTTAGTGTTTATGATTAGTGTTTATGGTTAGGTTTAAGATTAGGATGAATTTAGAGCTAGGGTTATTGTTAGGTAGGAGTCAGGGACAGGGTTAGTTTTAGGATTAGGACTCAAATTAGGGCTAGGATTACTGTTAGGGTTTGGTTTAAGGTAAGAGTGGTATTTTAGAGCTAGGGTGAATTTTGGGGTATAAGTCAGGGTCAGGGTTAGTTTTAATATTAGGGTTATGACTCGAATTAGGGCTAGGATTTGTTCTAGGTGTAATTTAGGGTTTGTTGTAAGTTAAGGTTTAGGGTTATGTCTATTGCTCGGTTTTGTTTGAGTTCCATGGTTAGGGTTAGCACTAGTTTTATGATGAGTATTCGGGTTAGGTCTACTGTTAGTGTTAGGCTTAGGCTTATGGTTATAGTTATATTTAGAGTTAGGCTTAGATCTAGGGTTAGGCTAGGACTAAGGATAGGGCAAGTGTTAGGGCTAAGGTTAGGGCTAGGTTTAGAGTTACAGTAAGGGATAGGGTTTGAACTAGGAATAGGGCTAGTGTGAGAGTTAGAGTTTGTCTTAGGGCTAGGATTAGGGTTAGGATTTGGATAAGGGTTAAGTTAAGGCCAGGATTAGGGCTAGAGTTAGTGTTAAGTTTAGGCCTAGCGATAGGGTTATGGTTAGGTTTATGTTTAGGATAAGGGATGACGTTATAGCTAGGTTTAGAGGTAGGGTTAGGGCTAGAATAGGGATAGGGATAGGTGTAGAGTTATGGTTATGATTAAGGCTCGGATTAGGGCTAAGATGATGGCTAGTGGGTGTTTTATTTTATGGCTAGGATTAGGGCTAGGGCTAATATCTGGTCTATGGTTATGGTTAAAAATAATTTTAGCATTAACTTTAGGTCTACATCTTGTGTAAGGGTTAGGCATAGGGTAAGGTTCAGGTTTAGAGCTAGGGGAAATTTTAAGGTTAGGGTCAAGGTTAAGGTTTTGTTTAAGTTAGGATTTAGGTTTAGGGCTCGATTTAGCATTAGGGTTAGAGTTACGGTAATGATAGGGTTTAGTTTAGGGTTCAGGTTAGGTTTAGGGTAATTGATATGGTTAGCATTAGCATTAGGGTTAGGGTTAGGCTTAGGGTTAGCATTAGGGTAAGAGTTATGGTTATGGTAGTGGGTCAAATTAGAGCTTAGGTTAGAACTAGGGTTAATGTTAGGAATAGATTTTGAGTTATGGTTAGGATTAGGTTTAGAACTAGGGTTAGGTTTAGGGTTATGGTTACTGTAAGGGTTCAGTTTTGAGCTAGAATTATGGTTAGGGAGAGGGTTAGTTTTAGGGTTAGGTCTAGGGATAGGATTATGGTAGAGTTAGTGTTAGGGTTAGGGTTAGGGCTAGGGTTATCATTAAGGTTAGGTTTAGGGTTAGGGTAATGGATAGGGTTAGATACAGGGTTAGGGTTAGGGTTAGATTTTGGTTTAGCGTTAGGATTAGGGCTATGTTTATGTTTAGTTTTATGGTTAGGTTTAGTGTTTGAGTTAGGGTTAGGACTATTCTGTTAAATTTAGGATTGTGTCTGGGGTCAATTTTCCGGTAGTTTATCCTAATACTAGACATAGTCCTAACCCTAATCCTATAACTAGCCCAAATAATAACCCTAGTCCATACATTGGTTGTAACTTTAACCCTAGCTCTAACTCTAAACTAAACCTAGCTCTAAACTGAGACCTAACCTTAGCTTTAATTCTTACACTAATTCTAACACTAGCCCTAACCCTAACCCTAAACGTAGCCCTAACCCTAGCTCTAACCCTATCCCTTACACTAAGTAAACCCTAACCTAATGCTAACACTAGTCTTAAACTTAATCATTAATTTAACTTAAACCCTAAACCTATTAGTAGTTCTAACCTTAGCCCTCATTCTAGCTCTAACCATAACCCAAACCTGACACTTATTCTGACCCTAACAGTAACCATAGGTCTAAACCTGACCTAACCTTAAAGCGAACCCTAACACTAGCACTAGAAATAAACCTATACATGAATCTAACCCTAACACTAGCCATAACCCTAACCTTAACCCTACTACAAATCCTATCCCTTACCCTAAGCCAAACCCTAAACTTAATGCTAACCCTAGTCCTAACCCTCATCCTTAGCTTAACACAAATCCTAACTTTATTACTAGTCCTAATCCTAGCCATAATTCTAGTTATAACCATTACCATAACACTAAACCTAGCCCTGATCCTAACCATAAACCAAACTCTCACATTAGCCCTACCCGTAAACCTATACCTAAACCTAATGCTAACACTAGCCCTAGACATAAACTTAATCATAAATCTAGCCATCTCTCACCCACGACCGAAACAAAAACCTAGCCCTGGCCCTAATGATAACCCTTAACCTAACCCAAACACTAACCCTACATCTAGACCTACCCAATCCTAATTTAAGCTCTATCCCTAACCCTATTCCTAATCCAAATACAGACCCTGACACTAACACCAATTAGCTTTAAAACTGATCCTAACCAAAACACAAACCTAACACTAGACATAGCCATAACTCTAACCATAACCCTAGTTCTTATATACCCATAGCCCTAACCCTAGCTCTAAACCTAACACAAAATCTAGCCCTAATCCTAGGCCTAAACCTAGCCCTAAGCATAACCCTAACACTAATCGTATCCCTCACGCTAATCCTAACCCTCCACTTAGACGTAAACCTAGCTAAAACCCTAACCCTAACTCTAAACATAATCCTAGCCCTATCCCTAAACCTAACGCTAACCCTAGCCCTAATCATAATGTTAATACTAACCCTAATACTATCTCTATAATTATCCATTACAATAAACCTAACCCTAATCCTTATGATAACCCTAGCTCTAACTATAACTGCAAACCTAATCCTAGACGTAACCCTAAACCTAACCCTCATCATAGCCCTAACCCTAGATCAAATCTTAAACTACACTATAACTAACCCTAGCCCAAACACTAACACTAACCAAAAACCTAAAACTACCCCTAACCCTAACTTGACATCTAATCCTATCCATTAACCTAACTCTAAAGGTAACCTTAGCCCTAACCCTAACTCTAACCCTAATCTTAACTGTAAATCTAACCCTAGACATAACACTAAACCTAACTTTCACCCTAGCACTAACCCTAGTTCAAAACCTAATCTATATCCTAAACCTAACCCAAACACTAACCCTCGCCCTAGCCCTAACCCTAACCCTAACTCTAGTCCTAATCCTAACCAAAACACTAGCCCACACCCTAGCTCTAATGCTATCCTTACCCTAACAATAACCATAACACAAATGCTAACCCTAGGCCTAAGCCTAACCGTATAACTAACCCTAACCATACCCATTATCCTAATCTTAACCTGAATCCTAAATTTAAACCTATCCATTACCCTAAAGCTAACTCTAACCCAAACCTAATTTGAGCCGTACCCTAAAACTTAACCTAACCCATAACTGAAACCTGAAGTTGATTTAAAAAAAAAACACCTAATTCTAAACTTGATCCTTACCCTAAACCTAACCCTTATAAAAGACCTAGTCATGAAACTAACCCTATAACTACCCCTAGACATAACCCTAAACCTCACATTATCCCTATCCCTAAAAATTGCCCTAAACCTAACAAAAGCTGTAGCACTCATCCTATCACCAAATCTATCCTTAATCCTAATCCAATCCTATACCTATCCCTAAACGTAATTATAATCATCTCTCTAGCCCTAAACCTAGCTATAACCCCATCTCTTACCATAAACCTAACCCTAAACATAGCCCTAAAATTAGGCCTAACCCTAACATTAACCCTAGACCTATTCCTAGGCCTAGTTTAGCCCTAACCCTAATCCTAACCCTAGCCTTAAGATTAAATCTAATTCTTGCCTGGCCCTATTTCTAGTTCTAACCCTATCTCTTACCATAACCTTATCCTTAGCCCTAAAACATAACCGAGCTATAGCACTAACCCTAATCCTTAACTTAAACCAAATCCTAACCCTACATCTAGTCCTAAGCCTACCCCTAATTCAAGTCCTATCACTAACCTAAAACTAACCCTTAACCTAACACTAATTGTAGCTCAAAACATCACCCTAAACTTAAACCTAATCCTAAAAGTAGACTTAGTCCAAATTGTAACCCTGAAATTAGCCCCAATCATAACCCTAGTTCTTACATTAGCCATATCACTAACACTAGCCCTATCAAAACCCAAAACCTAGCCCTAATCTGAGATCAAACACTAGCTTTACCCCTATCTCTAACCCTAAATGTAGATCTAACACTTACCCTAAACCTAATCCTAACTTAATTCCTTACGCTAAACCTAAACCTAACCCTAACAAAAACCCTAGACCTAACCCTAGATCTAACCCTATCCAATACCCTAACCCGAACCCTAACACCAATTCTAACCCTCAGTCTCACCCTAACACATTCCTTAACCCTAACCTATCCATTATCCTAAACATAACCCTAAACCTAAGGCTAACCTAATACTAGACCTAGACATAACAATAACCCTAAAACTAGCCACAATTGTAACCCTAGTTCTTACATTAGCCATAGACCTAAAGATAACACCAAACCTATCCCTAATCCGAGCCCTAACACTACCTTTAACTGTAACCCTAGCTCTAACCCTAACCCTGACCCTAAGCCTAGACCTAACCCTTGCCCTAACCCTAGCACTAACCCTGTCCCTTACCCTAAGCCAAATTCTAACCCTAAAGCTACCTAGTTTTAACCTCATCCTTAGCCTAACCCAAAACCTAACTCGATTGCTAGTCCAAACACTAGTTCTCAGTCTAGCTCTATCCTTATCCAAAACCCTAAATATAACCCTGACCCTTATTCTGATCCTAATACTAACCATAGGTCTAAACTTGATCCTAACCCAACTGACCCCTAACATTGGTGCTACCGGTAACCCTATACCTATACCTTACCCTAACACTAGACCAAGATCTACACCTAATCCTTCATCTAGTGATAACTCTAGCCATCGCCCTAAACAAAAACCTAGCCCAAAGCCCTAACAACAACCCTTATCCTAACCCAAACACTAACTCTACCCCTAGACCTAACCCTAGTCCTAATGCTGGACCTAATCATAAACCTAACCTTAACATAAACACTGACCCTTACCCTAACACAAACCCTAGCTCGAAACCTTTTTTTCTAACAGAAAACCTAACCCTTACCTAGACCTAGCCATATCACTAACACTAAAACTAGCCATAACCATAAGCCAAAGCCTACTTCTAACTCTATACATTACCCTAACCATAACCATAATCCTAATGCTAACCCTAGCCCTAACCCTAACCCTGACTTTAACCCTAAACCTTGTCCTAGTGCAAATCATGGCTCAATCCCAAATCCTTAAATATAACCTAATGCTAACACTAACCCTTGGCCTAAACCTAACCTAACCTTAACCCTAGCCCTAATCCTAAACTTAATCCTAGCCGTAACTCTAGCTCGAACCTTACCATTACCCTTACCCTAATCCTTACCCTATCCATTACCCTAACCCTAACTCTAACATTAATGCTAATTTGAGCCCTAAATCTAAACCTTATCCTAACCCAAACCAGAAGCCTGACCATGACCCTAATAATACACCTAGCTCTAAACCTGACCCTTCCCCTAAATGCAACACTTAAAGTAGACCTAGCCATAAACCTAATCCCTAGACACTCCCTAAATGTAAACCTAGACCTGACATGAGCCATAACCCTAATTCTTGCTCTAAACCTAACACAAAACCTATCCCTAATCCTAGTGTTAAACCTAGCCTTAATCCTAACCCAAACCATAACCCTAGCCCTAACACTAAAGCTAATCATAAAACTAGCCCTAACCCTAACCATAGCACTAAAACAAAACTGAGCAACAGGGCTAACACTAAACTGTAATTTAAACCAAACACTAGCACTACACCTAGAACTAACCCTAGTTTTAATTCAAGTCATAATCCTAACCTTAAAAATAACCTGGAACCTGACTCATATCCTAACACTCACCCTAGCTCTAAACAGCACCCTAAACTTACACCAAATCCTAACAGTAACCCTAGCCCTAATTCGAGTCCTAACCCTAACCATAAAACTAACCCTGACCTGACTCATATCCTAACACTATCTCTAGCTATAAATTTCAATCTAACTTTAAACCTAACCCGAACACTGACCTACCCCTAACCTAACCCTAAAACTAACCCTAATTTTAACCCTAGTTCTTATATTTGTCATTGCCCTAATCCTAGCCTTAAACCTCACACAAAAAACTAGCCCTAATCTGAGTCCTAAACCTAGCTTTAACTCTAACCATAACCCTAACCCTCACCCTAAACCTATGTCTAACCCTATCCCTTACCCTAAGCAAAACCCTAACCTTAATGGTAACCATTGACCTATTCCTAATTCTTAGGCTGAACAAATATTAACCCTATTAATAGTCCTAACCCTAGATCTAATTCTAGCTCTAACCCTATCCAAAACCCTAAACCTAACCCTGACCATTATTCTGACCATAAAACAAACCAGAGGTCTAAACCTGACTGTAACCCTAAACCAAACACTAACATTAGCCCTACTGGAAACATATACCTAAACCTAACCCTACCATTATCACTAGATCTGAACCTAATTCAAAATCTACCCTTAAGTTTAGCTCTAGACCTAAACAAAAACCTAGCCTTAGTCCTCACAATAAACCTTAACCTAACAAAAACAGTACCTCTACCTCTAGACCTAAGCTTAGTCTAATTCTGGCCATAACCCTAACCCAAACACTGTCCCTTTCTATAACACAAATCCTAGCTCTAAATTTTATGCTAACCCAAAATCTAGCCATAACCCTAACAATAGACCTAGCCATAACCCTAATTCTAGGTCTCACATTACATATAGCCCTAATGTTAGCCCCAAACCTCACACAAAACCTAGTTCTAAGCATAACCTGAACCCTAGCCCTAGACCTAACCCTAACCCTAACCCTTGTCTTGACCTTAATCCTAGCTAAAACCCTAAACCTTGCCCAAATATAATCTAGACCTAACCCTAACCCTAACCCTAACCCTATTCCTTATCCTAACCATACCAAGGTCAAACCCTGGTTCTAACTCTATCCATTACTCTAAACACAATCTAAGCCTAATGCTAAACTTAGCTCTAAAGTTAACCCTAACCCTAAACCTAGATTTCATATTAACCCTAACCTTTGCCCTAGCCCTAAACATAGCTCAAAACCTAACACTTACCCTAAACCTCACCATAACACTAAACCTAAGCTTAACCATAACCCTAACCCTAGCCTTAATCCTAACCATAATCCTAGCTTTAAACCTATCCATTACCCTAAACATAAGCCTAATCCAAATGCTAACCCTAGGCCTAACTCTAAACCTATCTTTAACACTAACACTATCTATTTCCTAAAACTAACCTGAACACTAAACCTAACCTATTAATTACTCTAACCCAATCCCTAACCCTAATGCTAAATCAAGTGCTAAACCTAAACCATAACCTAAAGCAAACCCTAAACAAGACACTTGCCCTAACAATACACCTAGCTTTAAACCGGACCCTTTCCTGAAACCTAACCCTTACAATAGACCTAGCCA
Organism: Marmota flaviventris; assembly: GCF_047511675.1. Lineage (NCBI taxonomy): Eukaryota > Metazoa > Chordata > Mammalia > Rodentia > Sciuridae > Marmota > Marmota flaviventris. Next base: position 51,308 of record NW_027287767.1, on the reverse strand, counting down.
CCAACCTAACCTCAACACTATCCCTAAGTGTAACCCGAACTGACATTAGCCATAGACCTAATTCTCGCCCTAAACGTAACACAAACCCAAGCCCTCAGCCTAGCTCTAAACCTAGCCTTCATCCTAACCTGAACCCTAACCCTAGCCCAATTCCTAATTTCAACCCACGCCCTAGTTCTGAACCTAGGTATACCCACATCCCTTCCCCTAACCCTAACCCTAATCCTAATACAACACTAACACTAATGCTAACCCTAACCCTAACCCTAACACTAACCCTAGCTCTAATCCTAGCCCTAATTTACGGCTAATCGTAACCCTAACTCTAACCCTACCCCTAAGACTAACTCTAGGTCTTGCCCTAGACCTATTTCTGGTACTAACTCTATCTGTTACCATAACCCTAACACTAGCCCTAACCTAACCCCTAAACCTAGCCCAAGTCCTAACCCTAGATCTAACCATAACTCTAAATATAACCCTAACCCTAAGCCTGAACCTCACTCTACCACTAGCCCTAACACTATCGCTAATCCTAAAACTAGTTCTAAACCTAGCTATAACTCTAAAACAAAACTGAGCCCTAGCCCTAACCCTAACACTAACCTAACTGTAACCTCAGACCTGACATTAGACCTAGCCCTAATTCTTGCCCTAACCCTAACACAAAACCTAACCCTACAGCTACCGATAACTCTAGGCTTATTTCTAATGTTATCCCTAATCCTAAAACTAAACTGACATTGACTCTGACCCTAACACTAACCGTATTTCAAATCATCACTTTAATCATAACCTAACCCTAACACTAGACCTAGCCCTAACTCTAACCGTAAAACTAGCCATAATTGTAACCATAGTTATTATATTAGCCATAGCCCTACCCTAACCCTAACATAACTTAAAACCTAGCCCTAACCCTAACCCCAACACCAGCGTAAACCCTAACCTAACTCTAAACCTAATCCTAATGCTAGCCTTAATCCTAACCATAACCCAAGGCCTAACTCTAGCTCTAATCCTCTCAATAACCTTAACCTTAACCCTAACCCTAATACTAATCCTAGGATAACCCTAACTCTATCTATAACCCAAACTCTATTCATTACCAGAAACCTAACCTTAACCCTAAACCTAACCATATCCATTAAACTCACCCTAAACATAATCCTAACCTAATTTGAGCCCTAACCCTAAACCTTAACCTAAATAAACCATAACCGTTACTCTGACCATAATAATACCCCTATCTCCAAATGTGACCCTAACCTTCAACTTAAACCTTACACTATATATAGCCATAAATCTAATCCTGAAACTATCCCTAACCGTAACCCTAGACCTAAGATTAGTCCTAGCCCTAATGTTAGCCCTTATGAAAAAAAAAAAAAAAAACCTTAATCATGGCCCAAAACCAAGCCTTAATCTGAACCCTAACCCTATCACTAGGTCTAACCCTAAAGTGAACCCTCACCCTAGCCCTTAAACTAGCTATAATATTATACCATAACCTAACCCGAATTCTAACCCTAGCCCTAAACCAAGGCCTAGCCCTAATACTAAACCTAGCTCTATGCCTAGAACTAATTTAGCCCTAACCCTTGATCTAATCATATCCCTAGCCCTAAGACTAACTCTAACTCTTGCCCTAGGCCTATCCCTAGTTCTAACATTATCCCTTACCATGACCCAAAGCCTAGCCCTAACCCTAGCCCCCAAATTAGCCCTAGCCCTAAACCGAGATCTAACCCTCACTCTAAGTCTAAACCTAACCTAAAACCTAAACCTCACCCTAACACTAGCCCTAATCCTAATGCTAATTTGAAAAATATCCCTCACCATAGCCATAGCATTCAAGCAAAACTGAGCTACAGCTCTAATCTAATCCTAAACACTAACCTAAACCAAAACCTAACACTATGCCTAGCCATTACCCTAGCCCTACTTTGAGTCCTAAACCTAACCTTACAACTAAGAATGACCCTGACACTGATCCTAAAACTAACCTTAGCTCTAAACATCACCTTTACCCTAAACCTAACCTGACCACTAAACCTAGCCCTAACCTTAATCCTAAAACTAGCCCTAATCATAATGCCAGGTCTTACATTAGCAAGAGCCCTAACCCTAACACAAAACCTAGCCTTAATCTGAATCCTAACCCTAGCTTTAACCCTAACCCTAACCCTAGCTCTAACCCTATCCCTTACCCTATGCCAACCCTCATCCTAATGCTACCCTAGTCCTAAACCTAATCCTTAGCCTAACCCAAACCCTTACTCTATTACTACTCCTAACCCTAGGCCTCATTCTATCTCTAACCCTAACCCAAACCCTAAGCCTATCCCTGAACCTTATTCTGACCCTAACACTAACCCTAGGTCTAAGCCTCACCCTAACCCTAAACCAAACACTAACACTAGCCCTATGGGTAAACCTATATGTAAACCTAACCGTAACATTAACACTAGACCTAAACTTAATCCTAAATATAGCCATAAATCGAGCCATAGCCCTAAACGTAAACCTAGCTCCAGCACTAACAATAACCATTTGTCTAACATAATGACTAACAATACCCCTAGAACTAACCCGAGTAAAATTGTGCTCCTAACGGTAATTCCAATGTAACCTGAACACTGAACCTTACCTTAACACAAACCCTAGCTCTATAACTTATCCTAAACAAAAACGTACCCGAACACTAGACCTATCCATAACCCTAACCTGAAAACTAGCCATAACCATAATCCTAGTTCTTATATTACCCATAGTCCTAACACTAGCCATAAACCTCCTAGCCCTAAATGTAGCACTAAAACTAGCTATAAGCCTAATCGTAACCTTAGCCCTAGCCCTAACCCTCACGCAGGCCTAGCCCTAAACTTAGCTCAAACTCTTACCCTAAATGTAACCCTTACCCTAACCCTAACCCTAACCCTTGCCCTAATCTTAACTGTAACCATAGCACAAATACTACCTCAAAATCTATCCATTACCTTAAATATAAAGCTAACACTAATGCTAACCCTAGCCCTAAATCTAACCCTAATTCTAACTATATCCATGACTCTAACCCTAAACCTCACCCTAGCCCTAACCATAAACACTTAACCTAAACCTAACCCTAACACTAACCCTAGGCCTAACCCTAACCCTAGTCCTAATCCTAACTTTAATCCAATCCCTAACACTAGCACTAACTCTGTCCATTACCCTACACATAAGCCTATCCCAAATGCTAACCCTAGGCTAAACCTAGCACTAACCCTAAAACTAACCCTATACATTACTCTATACCTAACCTGAACCCCAAAATTAATCCTATTCATGACTCTAACCCTATCCCTAATGCTAATTTGAGCCTTAACACTAATCCTTAAATTAAAGTAAACCCTAACCTGAAATTTGACCCTAATAATATACCTAGCTCTAAACCTGACCCTTACCCTAAACCCAACCCTTACACTAGACCTAGCCATAAACCTAACCCTAACCATGAACCTAGACCTGACATTAGTCCTAGCCCTAATTCTATCCCTTACCCTAACACAAAACCTAGCCCTCATCCTAGCCCTAAACCTAGCCTTAATCCTAATCCAAACCCTCACCCTGGCTCTATCCCTAATTTTAACCCTCGACCGAGCCCTGAACCTAACTATAAGCCCATCACATCCCCTAAAACTAACCCTAACCCTAACAATTACACAAACCCTAACCCTAGCCTTAACCATAGGCCTAACACTAACACTAACTCTAACGCTAATCCTAGTCCTAATTTAGCCTGAACCCTAACCCTACCCCTAACCCTAGTCCTAAGACTAACTCACTCTCAGCCTAGCCCTATTTTTATATCTAACCCTTTCTGTTACCTTAGCCCTAACCTGATTGTAGCCATAGCCCTCACCCTAGATCTAACCATAATTCTAAATCTAACCCTAAACTTAAGCCTAAACCTCACCCTACCACTAGCCCTAATACCATTGCTAATCCTAAAACTAGCCCTAACCCTAGTCCTAGCCCTAAAACAAAACCGAGCCATTGCTCTAACAAAAACCTTAACCTAAACCAAACCCTAATCCTACAACTAGCAATAACCCTATCTCTAATTCAAGTCCTAGGCCTAAAACTAATCATAGCTCTAAATATCGTCCTAACCCTAAAGCTAATGCTGACACTAGACCAGCCCAAATCCCATCCCTAAAACTAACCCTAATCATAAACATAGTTCTTACATTGGCCTTAGCCCAAACTCTAGCCTTAACCCTAACACAAAATAGCCCTCATCTGAGCCCTAACATTAGATTTAACACTAACCCTAACCCTAGTCCTAAACCTATCCCTAACTCTAGCCCTAACCGTATCCCTTACCCTAAGCCAAACCCTATCCATAATGCTAACCCGAGTCCTAATCCTAATCCTTAGATTAACCCTATTTCTAGTCCTAACACAAGCACTCATTCTAGCTCTAATTCTAACCCCAAACCTAACCCTATCCTTCACCCTTATTCTGACACTAACACTAATTATAGGTCTAAACCTGAACCTAACCCTAAACCGAACCCTGAAACAAGCCTTATAGTAAGTAACCTTATACCTAAACCTTACCCTAACACTAGCCCTAAACCTAAACCATATCCTAAATCTAGCAATAACTCTAGTCCTAGACCTAAACAAAACTTAGCCCTACCCCTAACAATAACCCTTAACCTAAAACAAACACTAACCCTACCCCTAAACCTAACCTTGTCCTAATTCTGGCTTTCACCCTAACCCTAACTCTAACCTGAACACTGGCCGTGCCTTTAACAGTAAACCTATCTCTAAACTTGAGCCTAACAATCATCTAAACCTAACACTAGACCTAGCCATAACTCTAACCCTAATACTAGCCCTAATCATAACCCTAGCTCTTATATTACCCATAGCCTTAACCCTAGGCCTAAACCTAACACAAAACCTATATCTTATCCTAGGCCTTAACCTAGCATTAGGCATAAACCTAACACAAACCGTAGCCAAAACCCTACCCTAATCCTCGCCTTAGATTTAACCCTGGCTCAAAACCTAACCCTTACCCTAAACATAAACCTACACCTATCCATAAATCTAACACTAAACCTAGCCCTAATCCTTACCTTAACTCTAGCACTAAACCTAGCTCTAAAGATACCCATTACCCTAAACATAACCCTACCTCTATTGATAACACTAGGCCTAACCCTAAACCTAAACCTAACCAAAAAACTAATCCTAGACCTAACCCTAAACCTCACCCTCACCATAGACCTAACCCTAGCTCAACCCTATCGCTTATCATAAACCTAACCATAACCATAGCCCTAACCATAAGCCTACACCTCAATCTAACTCTAAACATTAACCTAAACCTACATCTAATCGTATCCATTACCCTAACCCTAACACTACCCCTAAAGAGGACCATAGCCCTAATCCTAACCCTAACCCTTACCATACTGTAATCTTATCCCTAGACCTAACCCTAAACCTAACACTCGCCCTAGCCCTAAACCAAGCTCAAAACCCAACTCTTTCACTAAACATAAACCTAAACCTAACCCTGGATCTAACCCTAACCCTAACCCTAACTCAAGACTTATTTCTAACCATAAACCTAGCCCTAAGCTTAGCTCTAACAATATCCATTATCCTAACCATAACCCTGACCCTAATGCTAACTCTAGACCTATTGCTAACCCTAACTTAATCAATTACTCTAAACCTAAACTGAACCCTTAACAAAAACCTATCATCACCCTAAACCTGACCCTAAAGCTAATTAGAGCCATAACCCTAAACCCTAACCTCAAACTATAAACCTAAACCTAACCATTACACTAGACCTATTCATAAAACATTCTAAATCTATCCCCAACTGTAACCTTAGACCTGACATTAGCACTAGCCCTAATCCTAGCTCTAACCCTAACACAAACCCCAGGGCTTATCCTAGCCCTAAACCTAGCCTTAATCCTAATCCTAACCCTAATCTTAGGCCTAACCCTAACACTAATCCTATCCCTAACCTTAGCCCTAACCCTAGCCTTAAGACTAACTCTAACTCTCACTCTTGCCCCATCCCTAGTTCTAAACCTATAACTTACTGGAACAATAGTCCTAGCCCTAACCCTAGCCCTATCCTTAGCCCTAGCCCTAACCTAGATCTAACTCTAACTCTAAATCTAACTTTAACCCTAAGCCTAAACCTAAACCTAAAACTAGCCTAACCTTAATGCTAATCCTAAAACTAGCCCTAATCCTAGCCCTAGCCCTAAAACAAATCCCAGATATAGCACTAAACCTAACCCTTAACTTAAACCAAACCCTAAGCCTAACCCTAAACTTAGCCCTAATTCGTGTTTTAAGCTGAACCCAAAACTAACCCTGACACTGAATCCGACCATAACACTAACCCTACTTCTAAAGATCACCCTAAGCCTAACCCTAAACCTAACACTAGACCTAGCCCCAACCTTAACCCTAAATTTAGATTTAATGTAACCCTGGTACTTACAGTAGCTGTAACCCTAACCCAGCACTAACTTAACAAAAAACCTAGCCCTAATTCAAGACCTAAACCAAGCTTTAACCCTAACACTAACCCTAACCCTAGTCCTAATCAGAATCATAACCCTAGCCCTAACCCTAGCTCTAACCCTATCTATCGCCATAACTATAACCCTAACACTAAAGCTAACCTTAGGCCTAAACCTAACCCTATCCCTAATCCTAACTCTATCCATTACCCTCAACCAAACCTAAACCCTAAACCTCACCTGTCATTACCCTAACCCTAACCTTAATGCTAATTCAAGCCCTAAATTTAAATCATAGCCAATCCCAAACCCTAACCAAGGCCATGACCCCAATAATACCCCTAGCTCTAAACCTGACCTAAAATTAAACATAACCCTTACACTACCTGTATCCATAAACATAACCATAATTCTATCTTTAACTCTAGACCTGATATTAGTCCTAGCCCTAATCTTAGCCCTACCCTAAAACAAATCCTAGCCCTCATCCTAAACCTAAAACCAGCCTTAATCATAACCCTAACCCTAACCATAGGCCTAACCCTAATTCTAACCCTCACCCAACCTCTAAACCTAGCTATAATGCCAATCCTTACCCTAAACTTAACCCTAACCCTAAACCTAATGCTAGGCCTAGGCTGAACAATAACCCTAGCCCTAATTCTACCCCTAATTTAACCCTATCCCTAACCCTAACCCTAGACCTAAGACTAACTTTAACTTTCACACTAGCCCTTACCCTAGTTCTAACCCTATCCATTACTGTAACTCTAACCCTACCTCTAAACCTAGCCATAAACCTTGTGCTGTCCTTATTCCTAGCCGTAACCCTAGATCTATCCCTAACTCTAAATCTAACACTAACCCTAAGCCTATACCTAACATAAACACTAGCCCTAACACTAAAGCTACTCGTCAAATTAGCCCTAACCCTGACCCTAGCAGTAAATCAAAACCAAACAATAGCCCTAATATTAACCTTAACATAAACCAAATTCTAATACTACACCTAGACCTAACCATAGCCCTAATTCGAGTCCAACCTTAACCTGAATACTAACCCTGACTCTGACTCATATCCTAACACTCACCCTAGCTCTAAACACCATCCTAACCTTAAACCAAACACTTACAGTAACCCTAGCCATAATTTGAGTCCTAACCTTAACATTAAAACTAACCCTGACCCTGACTACTAACCTAACACTAACACTAATTCTAGATATCACCTTAGCCTTAAACCTAATCCTAACACTAGAGGTCTTACTCCTAACCATAACCCTAAAATTAACCCTAAATGTAACCCTAGTTCTTACATTAGCTGTTACTCTAACCCAAGCCCTAATCCTAACACAAAAATTTGCCCTAATCTTAGCTCTAAACCTAGATTTCACCCTAACCATAGCCCTAACCCTAGCTCTGACTCTATCCCTTACCCTAAGCCAAACCCTAACACTAATTCTAACCCTAATCCTTAACCTAACCCAAACCTTAATCCTATTACTAGTCCTAACTCTAGCCCTAATTCTAGCTCTAACCATAACCCAAATCCTAACCCTAACCCTGAACCTTATTCTGACCCTAACAATAATCGTAGGTCTAAACCTGAACATAACCCTAAACCAAACTCTAACACTAGCCCTAGACCTAAACCTAATCCTAAATCTAGCCATAACTCTAGCCTTAGACCTAAAGAAAAACCTAGACCTTGCCCAAATAATACCCCTTAGCCTAAGCCAAACACTAACTCTTCCCCTAGACCTAATCCTAGTCCTAATTCTGGCTTTAATTCTAACCATAACCCTAAACTGAACACTGACCCTGACATTAACCCTAGCTCTAAACATCAAACTAACCCTGAAACTATACGTAGCCCTAACATTAACCCTAAAAGTAGCCCTAATCATAACAAGTTCTTAATTTAGCCGTAGCCCTAACCTATTGAAAAACCTTGCTCTAATCCAATCCCTACCCTATTTTTAACTCTAAAGCTAACCCTAACGCTAAGCATAGCCCTAACCCTAAGCCTAAGCCTAACCTTAGATCCAATTCTAAGCATAACACTAGCCCTAACCTTAGATCTAACCCTTTTCATTACCCCAAGGATAACCCTAAACCTTATGCTAACCCTAGGTCAAACCCTAATCCTATGCCCATCCCTAACCCTATCCATTACCCTACAGCTAACTTGAACCCTAAACCTAAAACTATTGTTAAGCTATCACTAAACCTAATGTTAATTCAAGCCCTAAACATAAACCATAACCTAACTTTAACCCTAACCCTGACCCTAATAATACCCCAGCTCTAAACCTGACCCTAACCATAAACATAACCCTTACAATAGACCTAGATATAAACCTAACCCTAATGCTATCCCTAACTCTAACTGTAAACCTGACATTAGCCCTAGCTCTAATCCTAGTCCTAACCCTAACACAAACCTTAACCCACATCCTAGACATAATCCTTGCCTTCATCATAACCCTAACCCTAACCCTAATTCTAACCCTCACCCTATCCCTAAAACTAGGTATAAACTCATCCCTTACCCTAAACCAAACCCTAATCCAAACCCTAACACTAAACCTAGCCCTAACCATAGGCCTAACTCTAACATTAACACTTGCCCTAATCCCAGACTTAACATAGCCCTATCCCTAACACTAAACATAACCCTAGCCCTAAGACTAACTATAACTCTTACCTTAGACCTATAGGGTAGTAGTAAACTTTTTCCTTACCATTACCATAAACCTAGACCTAATCTTAGCCCTAAACCTAGCCTTAGCCCTAAAACAAAACCGAGTTATAGCCCTAAACTTAACCCTTAACCTAAACCAAACCCTAACCTTATACCTAGCCCTAACCCTATCCATAACTCTATCCCTAATTCTAGTCCTAACCTGAAAACTAACCCTGACCCTGACTCTGAGCCTAACACTAAACCTAGCTCTAAAATCATTGTAACCTTAAATCTAACCCTAAAACTAGACCTAGCCTTAACACTAACTTCATAACTAGCGCTAGTCATAACCTTACTTTGTGCATTAGCCATGGTCCTAACCCTAGCCCTAACCTAACCCAAATCCTAGCCTTAATCAGAGTCCTTATCCTAGCTTTAACCCTTAACTTAAACCTAACACTAACCCAAACAAAATCCCTAATTCTATACATAACCCTAGCCCTAAACTTAGGTCTAACTCTATCCAATACCCTAATGATAACCCTAACCCTTGTGCTAAACATAGGCCTAACCCTAACCTAACCCATTACACTAAACCACAACTAAACCTTAAAGCTAACCCTGCCATTACCCTAACCCTAAATCTAATGCTGATTTGATCCCTAAACTTAAATCCTAACCTAACCCAAACCCTAACCTTGATTCTGACCCTAATAATATCCTTAGCTTTAAGACTGACCATTACACTAAACCTAACCCTTACACTGGACCAAGACATAAAACTAACACTAAATGTATCCCTAATTGTAACCCTAGACCTGACATTAGACCTAGACCTAATACTAGCCCTTAACCTTATACAAACACTAGCCCTCAACCTAGCCCTAAACCCTAGCCTTTATCATAACCTTAACCCTAACCCTGGCCCTAATCCTAATACTAACCCTCACCAAGCCCTCAATCTTGCTATAACCCATTCCTTTAAAATAAATGTAACCTTAACTCTAACCCTAAACCTAGGCCTAAACCTAACACTAACCCTAGCCCTAATTTAGCCCTATCCCTAACTATAACCCTAAACCTAGCCATAAGACGAACTCTCTCACACTATCCCTATCACTAGTTCTAACCCTATTTCTTACCATAAACATAACCCTAGCCCTAACCATTATCCTAACCCTTGCCCTATCCTTAGCCCTAGCACTAACCATAGATCAACACCTATCTCTAAATCTAACCCTAATCTGAAGCCTAAGCCTAACCCATACATTATCCCTAAGCCTAAAACTAATCTTAAAACTAGCCCTAACCCTGCCCATAGCCTAAAACAAAACTGAGCCATACCTCTAACACTAATCCTTAAACTAAACGAAACCCTAACCATACACCTACCCCTAACCCTAGACCTAATTAGAGTTTTAAGCCAAACCCTAAAACTAACTCTGACCCTGACTCTGACACTAATATTAACCCCAGCTCTAAACATCACCCTGACCTTAAACCTAACCCTAACACTCAACCTAGCCCTAACCTTAATCCTAAAATCAGCCCCAAATGTAACTCTGGTACTTACATTAGCCATAACCTTAACCATAGCACTAAATTAACCTGAATCCTAGCCATAATCTGAGCCCTATCCTGATCTTTAAACCTAAACCAAGCCCCAATCATAACCCTAGCCCTAATCATAACCATAACCCTAGCCCCAACCCTAGTTTAACCCTATCCATTACCATAAACATAACCCTAACCCTAATGCTAACCCTAGGTCTGAACCTAAAGCTATCTCTAATCTTATTTTTATCCATAACCCTAAACCTAACCTGGGCCCAAATACTAACCCTATCATTACTCTAACCCTAACCATAACACTAATTCAATCCCTAACTTTAGACCTTAACCTATTCCAAACCTTAACCCAGACCTTGTCCATAAAAATACCCCTAGCCCTAATCCTGAACCTACCCCTAAATCTAACCCTTACACTAGACGTAGCCATAATCCTAAACATAAAATTACCTTTAAACATAATTCGAGACCTGAAATTAGCCATACCCCAAAACCTAGCCCTAACCCTAAAACAAACATTAGCCCTCATCCCAGCACTAAACCTAGCCTTAATCATAACAATAACCGTAACCCAAGCTCCAACCCAATTCTTAATATCACCCTACCTCTAAACCTAGCTATAGCATTCTCTCTTTACTTAAACTTAATACTAACTCAGACCCTACTCTATATTTAAGCTGAACAGTAACCATAGACCTAATCCTAGCCCTAATTTATCCATTTCCCTAACCCAAGCCCTAAGACTAACTCTAACTCACACTAGCTCTATCCCTAGTTCTAATCCTATTACATACTATAATTTGACCCTAGCCCTAACCCTTGCCCTATCCTCAGTCCTAACCCTAAACCTAGATATAATCCTAAATCTAAATCTAACCCTGAACCTAAGCTTAAGCCTAACACTAACACTAGCCCTAACCCTAACACTAATCATAAAATTAGCACTAACCCTAACCCTAGCAGTAATACAAAACCAAGCAATAGCCCTAACCCTAAACATTAACTTAAGACACAGTAACACTACATCTAGACCTAAACCTAGCCCTAAATTCAACTCCTAACCCTAATCCTAAAAGTAACCCTGACACAGACTGGTATCCTAATGCTTACCCTAGATCTAGACCCCATCCTAAACTTAAACAAAAGCCTAACAGTAACCCTATCGCTAATTTGAGTCCTAACCCTAACCCAGACCATGACTCATATCCTAACACTAACCCTAGCTCTAAATATCATCCTAACCTTAAACCTAACCCTAACACTAGACCTACCCCTATCCCTAACCCTAAAACTAACCCTAATTGTAACCCTAGTTCTAACATTAGCCAAGGCCCTAACCCTAGCCCTAACCCAACAACAAATCAAGCCATAATCCAAGCTCTAAACCTAGCTTTAACCCTAACCCTAACTCTAACCCTAACCCTAGCTCTAACCTTATTCCTTACCCAAAGCAAAACCCTAACCCTCATGGTAACCCTAGACTTATCCCTAATCCTTAGGCTAACCAAAATACTAAGCCCATTAATAGTTCTAAATCTAGCCATCATTTTAGCTCTAATCCTATCCCAAACTCTAATGCTAACCCTGACCATTATTCTGACCCTAACATTAAACTTAGGTCTAAACCTCCCCTAACCTTAGACCAAACTCTAACACTGGCACTACCGATAAACTTCTTCCTAAACCTAACTCTACCACTAGCCTTAGACCTAAATCTAATTCTAAATCTAGCCTTAGCCCTAGACCTAAACAAAAATCTAGTCCTAGCCCTAACAATAACCCTTACCCTAACCCAAACACTACCCCTACCCCTAGACCTAAACCTAGTCCTAATTCTGGCTATAACCCTAACTCTAACTCTAACTCTAACCTGAACACTGACCAGCCTTTAACATTAACCCTACCTCTAATCCTGACCCTAACTGAAAATATAAACCTAACATTAGACCTAGCAATAACTTTAACCCTAAAACTAGCCCTACTCATACCCCTAGTTCTTACATTACCCACAGCCCTAACCCTAGGCCTTAACCCAACACAAAACCTAGAGCTAATCCTAGGCCTTAACCTAGCCCTAAGCATAACCCTAACCCTAACCCTAGCCATAGTCCTAACTTAACCCTAGGCTTAGTCCCAACCCTAGCTCAAAGCCTAACACTTACCATAAATATAAACCTAGAAATATCCATAAATCTAACCCTAATCCTAGCCCTAATCCTAACCTTAACCCTAGCCCTAACCCTGACTCTAAATCTTCAAAATACACTAAACCTAACCCTAAACCTATTGGTAACCCTAGCCTTAACCCTAACCATAACCCTAACCCTAACCAGAAAACTAAACCTAGACCTAACCCTAAACCTAGTACTCGCTATAACCCTAACCCTAGCTCAAAACCTAACCCTTACCATAAACCTAAACATAACCATAACCCTAACCTTAACCCTAGACTTAAATCTAACCCTAACCCTAACCCTAAACCTAAATCTAACCATATCCATTACACTAAAACTAACCCTAACCCTAATGATAATCCTAGCCCTAACCCTAACTCTAACCCTAAAATTAGTAATTCTATTCCAAAGCTGAAGCATTCAGAAACATATTTATCCGAAAGTACTGTTTGAGACAACAGGGAAATATACATGTACTGAACTACCTCCCCAAATTATTTGGTCAGATTTATTTGATACTGCACAAGATTCATCTGTTAGCTAGCCCCACTAGGTGAACTTAATTTGGGACTTCTATGATAAAAGGTTCTCTAAACAGATTAGGGTTTGTTTTAGGTTTAGAGTAAGGGCTAGGTTTAAACCTAGTGTTAGGTTTAGAGTCATGTATCTTTGATACTGGGCAGGATTCATATTTTCCCTAGCCTCACAATGTTCTCTGGTTTGGGCCTTCTTGGTTCAATGGTTTGCTGTCAGGAACAGTTTGTAGTTTAAGGTTTCACTTAATTTTGAACTATTTTGTTGAAGAGAAATGGAGCATGAAATCAAACAGGGTTGGTGCCAGCTGCTTGAAACTGCACACAATCAATTCTCTGTGGGCACTCTCTGGTTTGTTCCTTGTTGCTCTCAGGTGAAACATGCAAAGCAACTTTATTTCAGAGCACTTTTGGAGAAATAAAGGAAATATGCATATACTGAAACACTTCCACCAATTATTTGCTCATATTTATTTTATATTGTGAAGGATTCATCAGTTAGCTTGCCCCACTAGGCTCCATTAGTTTGGGACTTCTATGATCAAAGGTTCTCTAAACAGGCTAGGGTGAGCTGTAAGGTTAGGATTAAGGATAGTTCTAGTGTTAGGTTTACAGTACTTTTGTTCAAATTTCTTTGATACTAGGCATGATTTATCTTTTACCTAGCCTTACTATCTTATCCTGGTTTGGGCCTTCTAGGTTCACTGGTTTGCTGTCAGTATTTCAGTTTTTTTTTTTTTTTTTTTTTTTTTTTTTTTTTTTTTTTTTTTTTTTTTTTTTTAAGATTCCACTTCATTTTGACCTATATGGGTAAGTGGAAATGGAGCTGGAAATCAAACAAGGTTTTGGCTAGCTGCTTGAAACTTCACACTCTCAATCAGTTCTCTGTGAGGACACTCTGGTTTTATCCTTGTGAAAGTATCCCAAAGGTGAGGCATGCAAAAGTAACACTATGCGAGGGCATTTTAGGAGACGACAGGAAAACATGCATATACTGAAATAATTCCCCCAATCATTTGGTCAGATTTCTTTCATACTGTGCAGGGTTCATCTGTTAGCTTGCCCCACTAGGCTCCTTATCTTTGAGACTTCTATGATCAAAGGTACTCTAAACAGGTTAGGTTACAGTTAGATCTAGTGTTAGGGTTAGAGTTTGTCTTGTTCAAATTTCTTTGATACTGGGCAGGATACATTTTTACCTAGCTGCCTTACTATGTTCCCCAGATTTCAGCCTTCTCAGTTCAATTCTTTGCTGACAGGAACAATTTGTATTTTATGGATTCACTTCATTTTGATCTACATGGGTAAATGGACATGGAGCTGGAAATCAAACAAGGTTGGTGCTAACTGCTTAAAATTTCAAACACTCAATCAGTTCTCTTTGGGCACTCTCTGGTTTGTTCCTTGTGTAATGAATAATAAGCTGAAGCATGCAATATGGATTTATCTGAGAACACTTTAGGAGAAAACAGGGAAACATGCATGTACAGAAATAGCTAACCCAATTATTTTGTCAGATTTCTTTGAAACTGCCCATGATTCATCTGTAAGCTTGCCCCAAAAGACTCCCCAATTTTGAAACTTCTATGATCAAATTTTCTCTAAAGATTAGTTTTAGGGTTAGAATTAGTGTTAGGACTAGGTTTAGACCAGGTGTTAGGGTTAGAGTTAGTTTTTTTTTTTTTTTTTTTAATTTCTATGATACTGGGCAGGATTCACCTTTTTTTCTATTTTGACTATAGTCCAAATGTTTGGGCCTCCTACGTAAAAGCGTTTTCTCTCTGGAACAGTTTCAATTTTCGTTTCTCTTCTTTTTGCCCTATAGGGGTGAATGAAAATGAAGCTGGAAATCAAACAGGGTTTGTGCTAGCTACTTGAAACTTCACACACTCAATCAGTTCTCAGTGAATATTCTCTGGTTTGTTTCCTGTGAAGTATCCCTAAGCTGAAGTAGAAAGAAGCAGCTTTATCTCTGAGTGCTTTAGGAGCAAGCAAAATGAACATGTACTGAAAGAGCTTTGAATTTTTTTTGGTCAGTTTACTTTGATACTGGTACAGGATTCATCATTGACCAACCTTAGTAGGCTCCCCAAGTTTGGGCCATCAAGGTTCAATGGTTCAGTGTCAGGAAAGTTTGATTTTTAGTTTTCACTACATTATGGCCTATAGGTGTGAATGGAAATGGAGTTGGCAATCAAACAGGGTTGGTTCTAGCTGCCTGAAACTTCACACACTCAATCACTTTGCTGTCGGCATGCTCTGTTTTTTTTTTTTTTTTTTTTTTTTTGTGAAAATATCTTAAGCTGAAGCATGAAAAAACAATTTATCCAAGAGCACATTAGGAGAAAACAGGGTAAAAAGGCATGTACTGAAACACCTTCCCCAAATATTGGTCAGAATTTTTGATACTGTGCAGGATTCATCTGTTACCTTGCCCTAGTAGGCACCCCAAGTTTGGGACTTTTATGATCAAGCTATATAAACAGGAAAGGCTTAGTTTTCAGATTAGGATTAGGGCTAGAGTTAGAACTAATGTTCGGGTGAGAGTTAGTTTTGTTCAAATTTCTTTGATACCGGT
Organism: Marmota flaviventris; assembly: GCF_047511675.1. Classification (NCBI taxonomy): domain Eukaryota; kingdom Metazoa; phylum Chordata; class Mammalia; order Rodentia; family Sciuridae; genus Marmota; species Marmota flaviventris. The sequence goes on along the minus strand of NW_027287767.1, from coordinate 35,211 downwards.
CAGGATTCATCTTTTACCTAGCATTACCATGTTTCCCATGTTGGGCCTTCTCAGTTCAAGGTTTGCTGTCAGGAAAAGTTTATTTTTTCAGGTTTCACTCATCTTGACTTCTATGCGTTAGAGTTAGGGTTAGGCCTATGGCTCTGTTTTCTTTTATGGCTAGGGATAGGGTTAGGGATAGATTTTGAATTAGTGTTAGGGTTAGGGCTAGTGTTAGGGTGAGGTGTAGGCTTAGGGTTAGGGTTATATTTAGAGTTAGGTTTAGATCTAGGGTTAAGGTTAGGGCTAGGGTGAGTGTTACGGTAACGGAAAGGTTAGAACTAGGGAAATGGCTAGGATGAGAGTTAGATATAGATTTAGGACTATGCTTAGGCTTAGTTTTAGGGTTAAAGCTAAAATAGTGCTAGGATGAGGGCACTAAGGTTAGTGTTAGGGATAGGCCTAGGGGTAGGGCTAGGTGTAGGATTAGCATTGGAGTTAGGATTAAGTTTAGGGGAATGGGTGGGGTTATAGCTAGCTTTAGGGCTAGGGTGAGGGTTAGAATTAGGATTAGGGCTAGGAATGGTGTTTAGGTTAGGATTAAGGTGAGTTTTAGGCTACGGTTTCTTTTAGTTTAAAGGCTAGAACTAGGCTAGGGCTAATGTCAAGTGTAGAGTTATGATTAAGGATAGTTTTAGGGTTAGGTTATTGCTAGGTCTAGTGTCAGAGCTATGTTTCGGGTAAGGGTCAGATTTAGAGTTAGGGGTATTATTAGGCTTAGGGTCAGGATTAGCATTTGGTTTTGGTCAAAGTTTAGGTTTAGGGCTTGAATTAGTTTTAGGTTTAGGCTTAGGGTTAGGTTAATGGATAGGGTTAGGTTTAGGTTTCAGTTAAGCTTTAGGGTCACGGATGGGTCAGGTTTAGCAATAGGATTAAGGTTAGCATTAGGTTAGGGTTATGTTTAATATAATGGATAGATTTAGAGCTAGGGTTAGGGCTAGGTTATGGTTTGGATTAAGTCTAAAATTAGAGTTAGATTTAGGGATAGGGTTAGGGTTTGGTTTATGGTAAGTGTTAGGTTTAGAGCTAGGGTTATGGTTAGGTTAGGGTAAGGGTTAGTGTTTGAACTAGGGTAATGGCTAGGGCGAGGGTTAGGTTTACGTTCATGTCTAGGAATATGTTTATGGTTAGGTTTTGGTTTAGGGTTTGGGTTATGGCTAGAGTATTCATTACAATTAGGGTTAGTTTTAGGGTAATGGATGATGTTAGATTTAGGGTTAGGGTTAGGGTTAGTTTATGATTTAGGGCTAATCTTAGGATTAGGTTTAGTGTAAGCTTAATGTTTCTGCTAGGGCTAGGGCTATGGTGAGGTTTAGTTTTATGGTTAGGTCTTGGGATACGTTTATGTTTAGGGTTATATTTAGTGTTAGGGATAGGGTTATAATTAGGGTTAGGTTTAGGGTTAGGTTAATTGACAGGGTTAGAACTAAAGTTTGAGCTAGGATTAAGTTTAGGTTAAGAGCTAGGGTCAGGGTTATGGTTTAGTATAGGGCTAGGGTTTTTTTTTAGGGTAAGGGTTTGGCTTTGAGCTAGGGTTAGGTCTAAGGCAAGTGTTAGTGTTAGGGCTAGGGTTAGGGTTACGGTTATGCTTAGGGCTAAGTTTAGGCCTAGGATTATGGCTAGGTTTTGTGTTAGGTTTAGGGCTCCGGTTGGGATTATGGTTAGGGTTAGGGCTACTGTTAGGGTTAAGATTAGGGTTAAAATATTGTTAGCACTAGGGTTATGTTTAGGGCTAGTATTAGGGTTATGGTTATGGCTGGGTCTAGTATTAGGACTAGGTTTAGGGTTAGGGTCAGTTTTAGAGATAGGTTAATGTTAGGAACAGGGTCAGTGTTCCGGATAGGATAAGGGTTAGGGTTAGAGCCAAAATCAGGACTAGTGTTAGGTCTAGGGGTAGGGTAAGTGTTTAGTTTAGGTTAAGGTTATTGTTACGGCTAGAGCTAGGGTTTTTTTTAGGTCTAGGGCTAGAATTATAGCTATATTTAGGATTAGTTTTGGATCTAGATCTAGTGTTATGGTCCAGTATAGGAATAGGCTTACTGGTAGGGCTATTGTTAGGGTTTGGTTTAGGGTTAGAGTCAGGTTTAGACCTAGGGTTACTGTTAGGATCAGAATAAGGGTCAAGGTTAGGGTTAGAACTAGAATGAGGGCTAGGGTTAGGACTAGTGATACTGTTAGTATTTAAGTTAGGCTTTGGATTAGGGTTAGGACTAGGGTTAGCATTTGGTTTAGAGTTTGTCTTAGGGTAAGGGATAAGGTTAGAGCTAGGGATAGGGCTCGTTTTAGGGTTAGGGTTATGTCTAGTTCGGGTTAAGATTAGGGTTTAAACTAGTGTTAGGTTTAGAATTAGGGGTAGAATTTGTGTTAGGGTTAGGGCTAGTGTTATGGCAGTGACTAATGTATGAACTGGGGTTAAGATTAGGGCTAGTTTTAGGGTTAGGGTTAAGGAAAGTTCTTGTGTTAGGGTTAATTTAAGGTTAGGGTGATGTTTAGAGCTAGGATTAGTGTTAGGATCAGGTCAGGGTCAGAGTTATTTTTAGAGTTAGGGGTAGGGCTAGGTGTAGGTTTATGGTTTGGTTTAGGTTAGGGGTTAGGGTTATGGATATGGCTTGGTTTTAAGGCTAGGGCTAGGGTTAAGGCAAGTTTTAGGATTAGCATTATTGTTTGGGCAAGTGTTAGGGTTTGGTTTAGGATTATGGTTATGGTTAAATTTAGAGTTAGGTTTAAATTTAGAATTAGGTTTAGATCCAGGGTTGGGCTAGGGATAAGGATAGAAATAGGGCTAGGGCTTGGGCAAAAATTAGAGTTAGTCTTAAGACTAAGTTTAGGGTTAGGATAGGACTAAATTAGGATTAGTGCTAGACTTAGTGTTAGGGTTAGGCCTAGGGTTAGGGCAAGGGTTATGGTTAGGTTAAGATTATGGTTAGGTTTAGGGTTATTGTTAGGTTTAGGGTAAGGGATGGGGTTATAGCTAGGTTTAGGTCTACGTTGAGTATTAGAATTAGGGTTAACCTCGGGTTATGGTTCGGGTTAGGATTAAGGCTAGGTTAAGAGCTAGGGCTAATTTCAGGTCCAGCTTTACAGTTAAACATAGTTTAGGGTTAGTTTAGATGTAGTGTAAGGGTTAGGATTAGAGTTTTGGTCATGTATTTAGATCTAATGGTATTGTTTGGGTCAGGGTGGTGATTAGTGTTTGGCATAGTTTAAGGTTTAATTTTAGGGCTCGAATTAGCATAGGTTTAGGATTAGGGAAAGGATATAGTTAGGTTTAGGTTTCAAATTAGGTTTAGAGTAATGGATAGGGTTAGGATTAGGGATATGGTAAGGTTTAGGCCTAGGGTTAGCATTAGCATTAGGATTATGGTTAGGGTAATGGATAGTGTTAGAGCTAGGGTTAGAGCTAAGATTATGGTTATTCTTAGTGCTAGATTTAGGGTTACGGTTAGGGTTAAAGCTCTGTTTAGGGCTCAGATTAGGCTAGGTTTTGGGTTAAGTTAGGGCTAGGGTTAGGGTTATGGCTAATGTAAGTACTAGGGTTACAACTAGGGCTAGTTTTATGGTTAGGGTTAGGGTTAGGGCTAGGTCTAGTGTTATGTTTAGGGTTATGTTTAGGGTGACGTTTAAAGCTAGGGTTAGTGTTTGCATGAGAATCAGGGTTAGGGCTAATTTTAGGGTTCTGCTTAAAAGTAGAATTAGGGCTAGGTTTAGAGCTAGGTGTAGGGTTAGGGTTTGGTTTTGGTTATGGGTTAGGGTTAGGAATATGGCTCGGTTTGTATTAGGGCTAGGCCTAGAGTTAGGGCTAGTTTTAGGAGTAGCATTAGGTTTAGGTTTAGGGTTAGGTTTAGTGTTAGATTTAGGCTTAGGCTTTGCATTAGAGTTAGATTTAGAGTTAAGGTTAGATCCAAGGTTAGGGCTAGGGCTAAGGAAATGGCTAGGGTTAGGCCTAGGATTAGAGCTAGGTTTATAATTCCAGTAAGGGATAGCGTAAGAACTAGTTTTAGGTCTAGGGAGAGAGTTAGATTTAGTTTTAGGGCTAGGGTTGGGGTTAGGGTTAGGGATAGGGTTGAGTTAGGTCTAAGATTAGGGATAGGGTTGGTTTTAAGTTAGGCCTAGGTTTAAGGTTAGGGTTATGATTAAGGCTATGCTTAGTGCTAATATGGGCTAGGGTTTGTGTTCAGGTTAGGGTTAGGATAATATCTAGAGCTAATGTCAGGTCTAGGGTTATTGTTATAGATAGTTTTAGGGTTAGGTTTTGGCTAGGTCTAATGTAAGGATTAGGTTTAGTGTAAGGGTCAGGTTAGAGCTAGGTGAATTATAAGGGTCAGGGTCATGGTCATGGTTAGGGTTTCTTTTAGGTTTGATTTAGGGTTAGGGCTCAAATTAGCCCTAGGGTTACGGTTAGGGTAATGATAGGGTTAGATTTAGAGTGAAGGTTAGGTTTAGGGTAATTGATAGGGTAGGGTTAGTGATAGGCTTAGGGTTAGGCCTAGGTTTAGCATTAGGGAAAGGGTTATGTTTAGGGTAATGGATATAGTTAGAGTTAATTTTAGGGCTAGGGTTCTGGTTAGGATTAGGTCTTGAGATAGGGTTAGGCCTAGAATTAGCATTAGGGTATGAGTTATGATTAGGGTAATGGGTACAGTTAGAGTTAATTTCATAGCTAGACTCATGGTTAGGATTAGGTCTTGAGTTAGGGTTAGGGTATGGGTTAGAACTACGGTTAGAGTTAGTGTTATGTTTAGTGTAAGAGTTAGGTTCTGAGCTATGATTAGTGTTAGAGCAAGTGTTAGGTTCAGGGTTATGTTTAGGGATAGGATTATGGTAGGTTTAGGATTAGAGTTAGGGTTAGGGGAATGGTTATAATTACGTTTAGGGTTAGGGTTAGTGTAATAAATACGGTTAGATGTAGGTTTAGTTTTAGGGACAGGGCTAGATTTAAGTTTAGGGTTAGAGTTAGGTCTATGGTTATGTTTAGGTTTATGGTAAGGCTTAGGGTTTGATCAATGGTTAGGGCTATAGCAAGTATTAGTTTAGGGTTAGGTCTAGGGTTAGTTTTCTGCTTAGGGTTTAGGATTATGGTTAGGGTTGAGGCTAGGGTTACATTTAGGGTTAGGGTTAGGGTAATGGGTAGGTTTAGAGCTAGGGTTAGGGCTAGGGTTACAGTTAGAATTAGGACTAGATTTAGGGTTAGATTCAGGGATAGTTCTAGGTTTATTTTTATAGTAAGGGCTAGTTTTTGAGCTATGGTTAGGACTAAGGTTAGGGCTATGGTTAGGTTAGGGTTATGCTTAGGGCTAGGTTAAGGCCTAGGATTAGCTCTAGGTTTTGTGTTAGGTTTAGGCCTAGGGTTAAAGCTGTGGGTAATGTAAGAGCTAGGATTATGATTAGGGATAATTTTAGGGTTAGGGTTATGCCAAGATCTAGTGTTAGGTTTAGGTTTTCAGTTAAGGTCAGGTTTAGAAGTAGGTCTACGGTTAAAGAAGAGTCAGTGTTTCGGTTAGAGTTCAAGTTAGGGTTACAGCCAGAATAGGAGTAGGTTTATATCTAGAGATAATGTAGTGTTTCGTTAGGATAAGGGTTATTGTTAGGACTAGGACTAGGTTTTTGTTTAGTTCTAAAGCTAGATATAAGGCTACATTTAGGATTAGGTTTGAGTCAAGGCCTAGTGTTAGGTTTTAGTCTAGTGTTAGGGTCAGGTTTAGAACCAGGGTTTGTGTTAGGTTCAGTATAATTGTCTGGGTTAGCGTTCAAATTTGGGATAGGATTAGAGCTAGAATAAGGGCTAGGGTCAAGACTACTAATAAGGTTAGGATTTTGATTAGCCTAAGGATTAGGCATAGGTCTAGGGCTACCAATAAGGTTAGGGTTATTCATAGGGTAAGTGATAGACTTAGAGCTAGGGTTAGGGCTAGAATTAGGGTTAGGGTTAAATCTAGGTTTAGGGCTTGGATTAGGGCTAGATTTTGGGTTAGGCTTTGGGCTAATGATAGGGCAACGGTTAGTGTAAGAACTAGGGTTACAATGAGGGCTAGTTTTAGGTTTAGGGTTAGGGGTAGATCTAGTGTTAGGATTAGGTTTAAGGTTAAGGTGATATTGAGACCTAGGGTTAGTGTTAGGATATGAATCAGGGTCAGGGTTAGGGTTAGGACTTGAATTAGGAATAGGTTTAATTTTAGGTTTCAGTTTAAGGTTAGGAGGGTGTTTAGAGCTAGGGTGAGTGTTAGGATATGAGTCAGGTTCAGGGTTAGATTTACAGTTAGGGTTAGGACTTGAATTAAGACTATGGTTAGGTCTAGGTGTAGTGTTAAGGTTTGGTTTAAGTTAAGGTTTATGGTTAAGGCTATTGATCAGTTTGTTTTACTGCTAGGGTTAGGGTTAGGGCTAGTTTTAGTGTTTGGCTTAGGCTTAGGGTTAGGGTTAAATTTCAAGTTAGAGTTAGATCTAGGTTTAGAGCTAGGACTAAGGATAGGGCAAGGGTTAGGGCTAGGGTTAGGGTTAAGGTAATGGATAGGCTTAGAAGTAGGGATAGGGTGAGAGAGTTAGTCTTAGGGCTAGGGTTAGGGTTAGGTTTAGGTATAAGTTAGGGGTATGGCCAGTGTTAAGTTTTGCTCTTGGTTTAGGGTCAGTTTTAGACCTAGGGTTTGTGTTAGGGTCAGAATAAGGGTCAGGGTGAGTGAAAGGGTTTGGGGTAGGATTAGAGCTAGAATGAGGGCTAGGGTCAGGACTATTAATAGGGTTAGGATTTTGGTTAGCCTAAGGACTAGGGATAGGTCTAGGTTAACCATTAGTATTAAGGTTTCACTTAGGGTAAGGGATAGGTTTATAACTAGGTTTAGGGCTAAAGTTAGGGTTAAAGTTAGGTTTAGGGTTCGGATTAGGGCTAGTTTTGTGTTAGAGTTAGGACTAGGGTTAGGGCAATCGCTAATATAAGAACTAGGGTTACAATTAGGGTTAGTTTTAGGTTTAGGGGTAGGGGTAGGCATAGTTTTAGTATTAGGGTTAAGTTTAAGTTTAGGGTGATATTTAGAGCTAGGGTTAGTTTTAGGATATGAGTCAGGGTCAGGGTTAGGTTTAGGTGTCAAATAAGGACTAGGGTCACTTTTAAGTGTAGGTTTAAGTTTAGGATGGTGTTTCAAGCTAGGGTGAGTTTAGCATATGAGTCAGTGTCAGGTATACTTTTAAGATTATGTTTAGGACTCAAATTAAGTCTACGGTTAGGTCTAAGTGTAGTGTTAGGGTTTGGTTTATGTTAGGTTTAGGGTTGGGACTATTGCTCGTTTTTGTTTTACTGCTAGTGGTAGGGTTAGGGCTGGTTTTATGAATAGAGTTAGGGTTCGGGTTCGGGTTAGGGTTAGGGATAGGGCTTAATTAGGGTTTTGATGAGGTCTATGGTTAATGTTCATTTTAAGCATAGAATTAGGGTTAGATTCAGGATTTAGTTTAGGGTAAGGGATGGTGTTACGCTAGTTTTAGAGGTAGGGTGATGTTTAGAATAAGGGTTAGGATTAGGGTTATGATTAAGGCTAGGTTTAGGGCTAGGATCAGGGCTAGGGTTTGTTTTAGGGTTAGGGCTAGGATTAGGAGTATGGCTAATTTCAAGTCTAGGATTATGTTTAAAGATAGTTTTAGGGTTAGGATTATGGGTACGTCTAGTGAAGGTTTAGGTTTAGGGTTAGGGTCAGGTTTAGGGCTAGGGGTATTATTAAGGTGAAGGTCTAGGTTAGGGATTGGAATAGGTTCAGGCTTAAAGTTAGGGATTCAATTAGCATTAGGCAGGGTTAGGGTAATGATAGGTTTGTATTTATGTTTCACGTTAGGTTTACGGTAATTGATAGTGTTAGGTTTAGCGATAGTGTTTGTGTTAGGCCTAGGGTTAGCATTAGGGTAAGGGTAATGGTTAGGAAAATGGATAGGGTTAGAGCTAAGTTTAGGGCTAGGGTTATGGTTAGGAATAGATCTTGAGTTAGGGTTAGGGTTAGGGTTAGAACTAGGGTTAGTGTTAGGGTTATGCTTATCATAAGGGTTAGGTTTTGACCTAGGATTAGGGCTAGGGCGAGGGTTAGGTTTAGAGTTAGGTCTAGGGATAAGATTAGAGTATGGTTAGGGTTAGGATTAGGGTTAGAGTAATGGATATGGTTAGATGTAGGCACAGGGTTATGGTTAGTCTTAGATTGAGGTTTAGGTTTAGGTTTAGGGCTATGGTTATGTTTAGGTTTATGGTAAGGGTTAGGGTTTGAGCTAGAGTTAGGTCTATGGTGAGTGTGAGGTTTAGGGTTAACTCTAGTGTTAGTTTTCTGGTTAGTTTTAGGGTTAGGGTTAGGCCTAGGGTCATCAATAGATTTAGGGTTAGTTTTAGGGTAATGGGTAGGTTTAGAGCTAGGTTTAGGGCTAGAGTTGAGTTTAGGATTAGGGCTAGTTTTAGGGGTATATTTAGGGGGAGGTGTAGTTTTATGTTAAGGATAAGAGTTAAGTTTTGAGCTATGGTTAGGCCTAATCAAGTGTTAGGTTAGGGTTAGGGTTATGCTTAGGCCAAGGATTAGCTCTAGGTTTTGTGTTAGTTTAGGCCTAGGGTTAGGGCTGTGTGTAATGTAAGAGCTAGGGTTATGATTAGGGCTAGTTTTAGGGTTGGGATTTTGGCTAGGTCTAGTGGTAGGTTGAGATTTTTGTTAGGGTCAGGTTTAGAGGTAGGTTTACTCTTAAAGGCAGGGTGAGTGTTTGGGTTAGAGTTAGAATTAGGTTACAGGCAGAATTAGAACTATGTTTAGGTCTAGGGGTAGGGTTAATGTTTGTGTTAGGTTAAGGGTTACTTTAAGGGCTAGGGATAGGTTTTTGTTTAGGTCTAGGGCTAGAGTTAAGGCTCGATTTAGTATTTGGTTTATGTCTAGGGTTAGTGTTGGGGTTTGGTCTAGGTTTAGGGCCAGGTTTAGACTTAGGATTACTGTTAGGGTGAAAAAAAATGGGCAGGGTTTACATTAGGGTTTGGAGTAGGGTTAGAGATAGAGTGAGGGTAGGGTTATGGCTATTAATAGAGTTAGGGTTTTGGTTAGCTTAAGGATTAGGGATAGGTCTAGAGTTACCATTAGGGTTTGGGTTTCACTTTGGGTAAGGGGTAGGCTAAGAGCTAGATTTAGGGCTAGAGTTAGGGTTAGGGTTAGGGTTAAATCTAGGTTTAGAGCTCAGATTAGGGCTAATTTTGGGGTTAGGGTTAGGGCTAATGTTATGGCAATGGATAATATAAGAACTAGGGTTACAGTTAGGGTTCGGGGTAGGTGTAGGTCTAGTGTTAGGGTTAGGTTTAATCTTAGGGTGATATTTATAGATAGGTTAGTATTAGGATATGATTCAGAGACAGTGTTAGTTTTAGGGTTAGGGTTAGGTCTCAAATAAAGGCTAGGATTACTGTTAGGGTTCAGTTTAAGTTTAGGGTGTTCTTTAGAGCTAGTGTGACTGTTAGGGTATGAGTCAGCATCAAGGTTAGTTTTAAGGTTAGGGTTATGACTTAATTTAAGGCTAGGGTTACTGTTAGGGTTCGGTTTAAGTTTAGGATGGTGTTTAGACCTAGGGTGAGTGTAAGGATATGATTCAGGGTCAGGGTTAGATTAAGGTTATTTTAAGGACTCGAATTAGGGCTTTGGTTTGGTCTAGGTGTAGTGTTAGGGTTTGGATTATGTTAAGGTTTAAGGTTAGGAATATTGCTCAGTTTTTTTTTTTTTTTGTTTTTTTGTTTTTTAGAAAGAGAGAGAGAGAGAGAATTTTTTAATATTTTTATTTTTTTAGTTTTGGTGGAAACAACATCTTTTTTATAATTATATTTTTATTGTTGCTGAGGATCAAACTCAGCACCCCACACATGCCAGGTGAATGCACTACCACTTGAGTCATATCCTCAGCCTCTATTGCTCAGTTTTGTTTTAGTCTTAGGTTATATGATTAGTGTTAGGGTCAGCGCTAGTGTTTTTGTTAGGCTTAGGCTGAGGGTTATGTTAAGACTTGGAGTTAGGGTTAGATCTAGGGTTAGGGCTAGGTCTAATGATAGAGCAAGGGTTAGGGCTAGGTTTAGGGTTATGGTAAATGGTAAGGATAGAACTAGGGATAAGGCTAGGGCGAGAGTTAGAGTTAGTCTTAGGGCTAGGGTTATGGTTAGTTTTAGGGATAGAGCTAAATCAGTGCAAGGTTTAGAACTAGGGTTAATGTTAGGCTTACTCCTAGCACTAGAACTAGGTTTAGGGTTTAGGGTAAGGGATGTATTATAGCTAGGTTTAGAGGTAGAGTGAGGGTTATAATTAGGATTAGGACTAGGTTTAGGGTTACAGGTTTCATTAAGGCTAGGTTTTAGGGCTAGGATGAGTGCTAGGGTTTGTTGTAAGGTTAGGTGTATAATTAGGGCTAGGAATAATGTCAGGTCTAGTGTTACGTTTAGGAGTAGATTTGTAATTAGGTCTATGTCTTAGTCTACTGTAAGTGTTAAGTTTAGGGTAAGGGTCAGTTTTAGATCTAGGGGTACTTTTAGGTTCAGGGTCAGGGTTACAGTGTTTATTAGGTTAAGATTTAGCTAATGTAAGAACTAGGGTTATCATTAGGGTTAGTTTTAGGGTTAGGTTTTGGGCTAGGAATGGTGTTAGCATTTTCTTTATGGTTAGGGGGATATATATAGCTAGGGTTAGTGTTTGGATATGAGTCATTGTAAGGGTTAGTTTTAGTTCTAGGACATAAATTTGAGCTAGGGTTAGGGCTAGTTGTAGGGTTAGGGTTTGATTTAGGTTAGATTTAGGTTTAGGGTAATGGCTTGGTTTTGTTTTAAGGCTAGGGCTAGGGTTAGGGTTAGTTTTATGATTAGTGATAGTGTTCAGCTAGTGGTATGGTGAGGTTTAGGCTTAAGGTTAGGGTTAGAATTAGAATTATGGTTTGATTTAAGGTTAGGGCTAAGGTTAGGGCTAGTGTTAGGGTTACAGTAATGTACAGGTTTAGAAATAAAAATAGGGCTAGGTTGAGAGTTAGAGGTATTCTTAGGGCTAGAGTTAGTTATTTGCTTAGGGTTCAGGATAAATTAGGGCTAGATTAGCACTAGGTTTAAGTTTAGGGTTAGACACATGGTTAGGGCTAGAATTAGGGTTAATGTTAGTGTTAGGGTTATGGTGAGTTTTAAGGGAAAGGGTGATTATGGCTAGGTTCAGGGCTAGGGAAAGGGTTAAAATTAGGTATAGGAAAAGGGTGAGTGTTCAGGTTAGGATTAAGGCTAGGATTAGGGCTAGGATGAGGGCTAGGGTTTATGTTAGGGTTAGAGCTAGGATTAGGGCTAGGGCTAATGTCAGGTCTAAGGTTATGGTTAGGAATAGTGTTAACTTTAGGTTTTTTGTTAGGTCTAGTGGAAAGTTAGGTTTAGAGTAAAGGTCAGGTTTAGAGCTAAGTGTATTATTAAGGTCAGAGTCCGGATTAGGGTTTGGTTTAGGATAAGGTTCAAGGTTAGGCCTCAAATTAGCATTAGGGTTAGGGTTCTAACCTAAACTTATCCTTAACTCTAACCTGACATCGAAATCTATTACCTACACCCTAATGATAACCATAGCCCTAACCCTAACACTAACCCTAACACTAACCATGACCATAACCCTAACAATAACCTTACCCTAGCACTAACCCTAGATCTAACCCTGAACCATTTCTGAAACCAAATAATAACTCTAACCCTCACTCTAACCCTGACCCTAACCCTAACTCAAGCCCTAATCCTAACCATAACCCTAGCCCTAACCCTAGGTCTAACCCTATAAATTACCCTAATGATACCATAACGCTAATGCTAACTCTAGGCCTAACCCTAAACCTATCACAAACCAAAACCATATCTATTACTCTAAACCTAAACTGAATACTAATCCTAACCATATCCATTACCCTAACCCTAAATCTAACATTAATGCTAATTTGAGCCCTAAACCTAAACCTTATCCTAATCCAAACCCAAAGCCTGACAATGACCCTAATAATACACCTAGCTCTAAACCTGACCTTTTCTCTAAATGCAACACTTAAAGTTGACCTAGCCATAAACCTAACCCTAAGACTCTCCCTAACTGTAAACCTAGACCTGACATTAGCCATAACCCTAATTCTTGCACTAAACCTAACACAAAACCTATCCCTAATCCTAGTGTTAAACCCAGTCTTAATCAAAACCCAAACCGTAATCCTAGCCCTGACCCCAAAGCTAATCATAAAAGTAGCCCTAACCTTAACCATAGCACTAAAACAAAACTGAGCAACAGGCATAACACTAAACCTTAACTTAAACCAAACACTAGCACTACACCTAGTACTAACCCTAGTCATAATTCAAGTCCTAATCCTAACCTTAAATATAACCCGGAACCTGACTCATATCCTAATACTCATTCTAGCTCTGAACAGCACCCTAAACTTAAACCAAACCCTAACATTAACCCTAGCCCTAATTTCGAGTCCTAACCCTAACCATAAAACTAACCCTGACCTGACTCATATCCTAACACTATCTCTAGCTATAAATATCAATCTAACTTTAAACCTAACCCTAACACTGACCTATCCCTAACCTAACCCTAAAACTAATCCTAATTGTAACCATAGTTCTTATATTTGTCATTGCCCTAACCCTAGTCTTAAACCTCACACAAAAAACTAGCCCTAATCTGAGCCCTAAAACTAGCTTTAACCCTAACCAAAACCGTAACCCTAGCCCAAAACCTATGTCTAACCCTGCCCATTACCCTAAGCAAAACCCTAAACTTAATGGTAACCCTAGACCTATTCCTAATTCTTAGGCTAAACAAATATTAACCCTATAAATAGTCCTAACCCTTGATCTAATTCTAGTTCTAAACCTTACCAAAACCCTAAACCTAACCCTGACCATTATTCTGACCATCACACAAACCAGAGGTCTAAACCTGACCATAACCCTAAACCAAACACTAACACTAGCCCTACTGGTAACCTTATACCTAAACCTAACCCTATCATTATCCCTAGATCTAAACCTAATTCAAAATTTAGCCTTAAATTTAGCTCTAGACCTAAAAAAAAACCTAGCCTTAGCCCTCACAATAACCCTTAACCTAACCCAAACACAACTTCTACCTCTAGACCTAAACCTAGTCCTAAATCTGGCCATGACCCTAACCCAAACACTGTCTCTTTGTGTAACACAAATCCAAGCTCTAAATTTTATAATAACCCAAAATCTAGCCATAAACCTAACTCTAGGTCTTACATTACATATATCCCTAATGTTAGCCCCGAACCTCCCACAAAACCTAGCTCTAAGTGTAACCCTAACCCTAACCCTAGACCTAACCCTAACGTGAACCATTGGCTTAAACCTAACCCTAGCTCAAACACTAACTCTTGCCAAAATATTAATCTAGACCTAACCCCAATCCTAATCCTAGTCCTAATACTAACCATAACCAAGGCCAAACCCTAGTTCTAACTCTATCCATTATCCTAAACAAAACCCTAACCCTAATGCTAAACCTAGCTCTAAACTTAACCCTAACCCTAAAACTAGATGTCACACTAAACCTAACATTGCCCTAGCCCTAAACATAGCTCGAACCCTAACACTTACCCTAAACCTAGCATTAACACTAACCCTAGGTTTAACCCTAACCCTAACCCTAGCCCTAATCCTAACCATAACCCTAGCCCTAAACCTATCTATTACCCTAAGCATAAGCCTAATCCAAATGCTAACCCTAGGCCTAACTCTAAACCTATCTCTAACACTAAAGCTATCCATTTCCTAAAACTAACCTGAACACTAAACCTAACCTTATTAATTACTCAAACCCAATCCCTAACCCTAATGCTAAGTCAAGCCCTAAACTTATACCATAACCTAAACCAAACCCTAAACCAGACACATACCCTAACAATGCACCTAGCTTTAAACCAGACCCTTTCCCGAAACCTAACCCTTACAATGGACCTAGCCATAAACCTAACCTTAACACTATCCCTAAGCAGAACCCTAACTGACATTATCCGTAGACCTAATTATCGCCCTAAACGTAACACAAACCCAAGCCCTAATCCGAGCCCTAAACCTAGCCTTAATCCTAACCTGAACCTAACCTCAGCCCAATCCCTAATTTCAACAGGCGCCCCAGTTCTGAACCTAGGTATAACCATATCCCTTCCCCTAACACTAACCCTAACCCTAATCCAACACTAACACTAACGCTAAACCTAACCCTAACCCTAGCTCTAATCCTAGCCTTAATTTAATGCTAATCATAACCCTAACTCTAACGCTACCCCTAAGACTAACTCTAACTCTTGCCCTAGACCTATTTCTAGTACTAACTCTGTTACCATAACCCTAACACTAGCCCTAAACTAAACCCTAAACCTAGCCCAAGTCCTAGCCCTAGATCTAAACATAACTCTAAATATAACCCTAACCTAAGACTGAGCCTCACCGTACCACTAGCCCTAACACTATTGCTAATCCTAAAACTAGTTCTAAATCTAGCTGTAGCTCTAAAACAAAACTGAGCCCTAGCCCTAACCCTAACACTAACCTAACTGTAATCTCAGACGTGACATTAGACCTAGCCCTAATTCTTGCCCTAACCCTTGCCGCAGTCTGGCTGGGAACAAAATCACGAGCCACAAGTAGGAACAAACTTTGTATCTGAACTCCACCAGCACACTCCACATACGCTCTCGGGGTAAAATGCTGAACCACGCCACGTGGCTCCTCCTGGGGACCACTACTCCAACAGGCAAATCCCTCCTCCGGAAATCCCTCCTACTGCACTTCTCCAAACAATGGGAACTCTCCAGGAGTCCCGCTAGAGCTCCAAAGTAGCAGGCGGTGGCATACATCAGGGGTCTAATATCCAATTGAATGCAGATCTTAACATAATCATATCATCTCAATGGCTTGCTGGCATCACCTTTCAACCAAAACTGCCATGCATCATTCCTACTTGGCTATGGCTCTCAGCATCTCCCCCCTTTTGTTTAATTAAGCAACAAGCAATGTGGCTTAGGGACCATGCCTGTTAGGTTGTCCAATACAACATATGGTTCTTACCCGTCATCGGATGAGCTGACCTCTAGGCATCAGCCTCCTGTCTCAGGTTGGTGCCACTGCAATTGGATCATACCCATCACTGACTACCGGTCCAGCATACAGCCATACTTGTGGATAGGCCTATGCTCCAGTGGGGGGGGTGAGGTTCTTTGCCTCACCTCTGTTGGCCCCCAAATTTGGCCTTTGCACCAGTGTGGGGGGAGGTGAGGTTCTTTGCCTCACCTCTGTTGGCCCCCAAATTTGGCCTTTGCACCAGTGGGGGGGGGTGAGGTTCTTTGCCTCACCTCTGTTGGCCCCCAAATTTGGCCTTGGTGTCAGTGGGGGGGTGAGGTTCTTTGCCTCACCTCTGTTGGCCCCCAAATTTTAGACCATCACAAGCAGAAGGGAGGAGGATACAGAAATGCCAAGACACCAAACCAACTGATGGCTCCTTTGGAAAAAATTGTACCACCTGTGACACCATCAGCAAAGATATGCCAGCACTACCACAATTCGCTGTACCAACAGATAGTTCACAATGTATACAAGTGATAAGTTCACAATGTATACAAGGGATACATAGTCCAGGCACGTTCTGCAAGCAGTTCAAAGTGGAGGAATCTATCAATATGTCCATTTCCTCCCAAAGTAAATTGACTCCTTGATTGAGCATTACTTGTTGAGTTATTATTCATTGATGCATCAGTTTAATACAGTGTACTGTGATAGCTATGGAAGAAGCTGTAGTTTGGTTTCATCTTTGTCTTCACCGGCACTTGGATGAAGATAGGAATTCTGGCAATTATGCAAAAAAAAAAATATATAACATTCCAACAGGTACTAAGAAAACAATTTTCTGAACAATTTATATTATCCTGAAGAGAATTATTAAATATAATGAAAAGGAAAAGTGAAAGTAAACAAACAGATCTGTTAACCTCCTTATTTGTTCACATATTAAAACAATCCTCAACAGCTGTATACCCAATTTAAATTAAACGCTCCCCTTCTGCTTGTAGCAGATTATTTATGGTGTTTGTGTAAAAACCACTATGGTCGTTATTTAAATTAAACAAAAGGGGGGAAATGTTAGGGTCTGTAAAAAAGTCAAGATGGCGCCGGGCATTTTGCCAGAGGGAGTGGTTTGAGAAGCAACGCCAGCGAGCCATTAAGTGTGGAGATTCCTTATTGGTTGAATGCTGTATCTAGTTTATGTTAATTAAGATAAGCTGTGTGGAATGTATATATACCCCCCCGTCCTACAATAAACGGCTCCCACTCCTGCTGTATCAATCTACACAAGTTGGTCGTCACCAGCTGGTTATTTTGCTGCAGCCGGACTGCTGCAACCCTTACACAAAACCTAACCCTACACCTACCCATAACTCTAGCCTTATTTATCCCTAACCCTAAAACTTACACTGACCTTGACTCTGACCCTAACACTAACCCTATTTCAAATCATCACTCTAATCATAACCTAACCCTAACACTAGACCTAACCCTAACCCTAACCATAAAACTAGCCCTAATCGTAACCCTAGTTCTTATAATAGCCATAGCCCTACCCTAACCCTAACCTAATCTAAAACCTAGCCGTAACCCTAACCCTAACACTAGCTTTAACCCTAACCTAGCTCTAAACCTAATCCTAACCCTAGCCTTAATCCTAACCATAACCCTAGCCCTAACTCTAGGTCTAATCCTATCAATTACCTTAACCCTAACCCTAACCCTAATACTAATCCTAGGATAACCATAACTCTATCCATAACCCTAACCCTATTCATTACCATAAACCTAAACTGAACCCTAAACCTAACCATATCCATTATCATAACCATAAACATAATCCTAACCTAATTTGAGCCCTAACCCTAAACCTTAATCTAAACAAACCCTAACCATTAACCTGACCCTAATAATACCCCTATCTCCAAAAGTGAACCTAACACTCAACCTAACCCTTACACTATACATAGCCATAAAACTAACCCTGAAACTATCCCTAACCATAACCCTAGACCTAGCATTAGCCCTAGGTCTTATGTTAGCCCTTATGCTAAAAAAATTAAAGCCCTTATTCTGGCCCTAAACCTGGCCTTAATCTGAACCCTAACCCTGTCACTAGGTCTAACCCTTAAGTGAACCTTCACCCTAGACCTTAACCTAGGTATAATATTATAACGAACCTTAAACCTAATTCTAAACCTAGCCCTAAACCAAGGCCTAGCCCTAATACTAAACCTAGCTCTAATCCTAGACCTAATTTAGCCCTAAAGCTAAATCTATTCATACGCCTAACCCTAAGACTAATTCTAAATCTTGCCCTAGCCCTAGGCCTAGTTCTAAAATTTCCCCTTACCATGATCCAAAGCCTAGCCCTAACCCTAGTCCCAAACTTAGCCCTAGCCCTAAACCTATATCTAACCCTCACTCTAAGTCTAAACCTAACCTAAAACCTAAACCTCACCCTAACACTAGCCCTAATCCTAATGCTAATTTGAAAACTATCCCTCACCATAGCCATAGCATTCAAGCAAAACTGAGCTACAGCTCTAATCCTAAACCTTAACCTAAACCAAACCCTAACACTATGCCTAGCCCTTACCCTAGCCCTAATTAAAGTCCTAAACCTAACCGTACAACTAATAATGACCCTAACTCTGATCCTAAAACTAACCTTAGATCTAAACATCAACTTAACGCTAAACCTAACCTGAACAGTAAACCTAGCCCTAACCCTAATCCTAAAACTAGCCCTAATCATAATGCCAGGTCTTACATTAGCAATAGTCCTAACCCTAACACCAAACTTAGCCTTAATCTGAACTCTAACCCTAGCTTTAACCCTAACGCTAACACTAACCCTAACCCTAACCCTAGCTCTAACCTTATCCCGGACCCTATGCCAACCCTCACCCTAATCCTACCCTAGACCTAACCCTAATCCTTAGCCTACCCCAAACCCTAACTCTATTACTAGTCCTATCCCTAGGCCTCATTCTATCTCTAACCCTAACCCAAACCCTAAGCCTAGCCCTGAACCTTATTCTGACCCTAAAACTAACCCTAGTTCTAAGCCTGACCATAACCCTAAACCAAACACTAACACTAGCCCTATGGGTAAACGTATACCTAAACCTAACCGTAACATTAAGACTAGACCTAAACTTAATCCTAAATATAGCCATAACTCTAGCCATAGCCCTAAACAAAAACTAGCTCCAGCACTAACAATAACCATTAATCTATCGCAATGACTAACAATACCCCTACAACTAACCCTAGTAAAATTGTGCTCCTAACTGTAAATCCAATGCTAACCTGAATACTGACCCTTACCCTAACACAAACACTAGCTCTAAACCTTATACTAACACAATCCTTCCCTAACACTAGACCTATCCATAACCCTAACCTTAAAACTAGCCATTACCATATTCCTAGTTCTTACATTACCCATACTCCTAACACTAGCCATAAACCTCCTCCCAAAACCTAGCCCTAAATGTAGCTCTAAAACTACCTCTAAGCCTAATCCTAACCTTAGTCCTAGCCCTAACCCTCACACTTGCCTTGCCTAATATCATAGAAATTTGAAGAAAACTAGGGCCATGCTGGAGCTCTCTGAGCAGATGGAAGACTCGGCTATGTGATTGCTCTCGGTTCAGTGGGAAGTCGGAAGTCTCGGCCACACATGAGCTCTCTGCACAGAAGGAAGTCTCAGCTGCACATGTGCTCTTAGCTCAGACGGAAGTCTCAGCCATGTGTGAGCTCTTGGTGCAGAGGGAAGTCTTGGCTGTGGTTTCGCTCTTGACTCAGACAGAAGTCTCCACTGTGCAGGCAATCTCGGTGCAGAGGACAGGTAGCACAGAAGACAGAGGCTTTGCTTGTGAGTCACCAGGCAAAGCTCTGGACATGGCCAAAGGTCACCCAAGCACCACCTAACTCACCAAACACCCTACACAGGTAACAGATGGAATGCATCTTGGAAAACCTTACTCACCATCTGTCAGTGACGGTGGCTACCAGCTCAGTCTGCGGCTGCTCAGGTACCCGGTTTCCAACTCCCCTAACTCCAGCTGTGATAACTCAAGATTTTTCTCACAAGCTTTTTTTTTTTTTTTTTGGGGGGGGGAGCAATCAATGCAGAACAGCAAATGTACAGGTACCTGGTTTCCAACTCAGAGATTAAGAGTAGGGAGGCTCCAGGCAGAAGCTCAAGCACTCTCAAATTGGCTATCTCCACCACCCTTAGCACAGAGACTCAAGCTAGGAATAGACAACTCAACCTACTGGAAGAAAACAGAGTTCTGAGAGACTTTTCTATTCTCGCTCTTTTCATCTATTCTCCTCTACCCTTCCCCCTCTGGCCCTCACAATCTCAACATATGTGAAACCAAGAACTTTGCATGAAATTGGACTTTAAGAACTGAATCACCAGAATTGTTTAATATACAGGAATTGCATAGGCCCACCTCACCCCCTTTTATATTATTTTCATTCTCCCTTTCTTTCTTTCTTGTTTTTTTTTTCTTCTTTTTTCTTCCTCCCTCTATCCCACTTTCAACCTCCCAAATTTTACTATTTATACATAGGGTAATATTATGAATACTGATAATAAATTTGAATTTATACATTCTTCTATAAATTACCCTTTTCTATTCATTACAGTTCTCCTCCAATTTACTAAGATAGATTATTCTCATACCCTCACTCCTTTCCACCTTAACATAGCATATTACCCCTGATCATCAGTTCTCATCAGTTTATGAAATTAATGACTATATTCTAAATAATAATTGAAGCCAACATCTGTAGATATGGAATCTAAATATAAATGTATTTATAATAGTTCGGCTTAGGCTTCAGTTTATGGTTAGATTTAGAGTTAGGATTTGATATATGGTTAGGGCTAGGACTAAGGTTAGGGCAAGGGTTAGGACTAGGTTCAGGGTTAGGGTTTGGGTTATGGTAAGGTATAGGGTTAGAACTAGTGATAGGCTAGTTTGAGAGTTAGAGTTAGTCATAGGGCTAGGGTAGGGTTATGTTTAGGGATAGTGTTAAATTAGGGTTAGGTTTAGTATTAGTTTGAGACCTCAGGTTAGGGTTATAGATAGGGTTATATGTAGGGTAATGGAGTGGGTTATAGCTAAGTTTTGGGGTAGGGCGAGGGTTAGTATTAGGGTTAGGGTTAGGGTTAGGTTTAGGGTTATGATTAAGGAAGTCTTAGGGCTAGAAGGAAGGCTAGTGTTTGTGTTAGGGTTAGGGCTAGTATTAGGGCTAAGGCTAATGCCACGACTAGGGTTATACTTAGGGATAGATTTAGTGTTAGGTTTATGGCTTGGTCCAGTGTAAGGGTTAGGTTTAGGGTAAGGCTTCAGATTAGAGCTAGGGTTATTATTAGTACCAGGTTCAAATTTAGGGTTTGGTTTATGTTAGAGGTAAGGTTTAGGGCTTGAATTAGCATTAGGTTTAGGGTGAGGGTTAATGACAGAGTTAGGTTTAGGGTTTAGATGTGGTTTAGTGTAATGGATAGGATTAAGGTTAGGCCTAATGTTTAGCATAAGGGTTAGGGTTATGATTAGGGTAATGGATAGGGTTAGACCTAAGATTAGGGCTAGGGATATGTATAGGATTAGGGCTTTTTTTTTAGGTTAGAGTTAGGTTTAAGTTTAGGGTTAATGCTAGATTTAGGACTCGCATTAAGGCTAGGTTTTGGGTGGGGTTATGGCTAGGGTTAAGGATACGTGTAATGTATGAAGTAGGGTTATGGTTAGCACTAGTTATAGGGTTAACATTAGGGATAGGTCTAGTGTTAGGGTTAGGTTTATGGTTATGACAATATTTAGAGCTAGATTTAGTGTTAGGTTCAGAGTCAGTGTCCTTATTACTTTTCAGGTTAGATTTAAGACTGGAATCAGAGATAAGTGTAGGACTACTTGTAAGGTTAGGGTTTGGTTTAGGTTAAGGGTTAGGATTAGGGCTGTGACTCAGTTTTGTTTTAGGGCTAGTGGTACGGTTAGGGCTAGTTTTAGAATTAGTTTTAGGGTTAGGGCTAGTGTTAGTGTGAGGTTTAGGCTTAGGTTTAGGGTTAGATTTAGAGTTAGGTTTAGATCTAGGGTTTGAGCTAGGGTGAAAGATAGGACTAGGGTTAGGGCTAAGTTTAGGGTGATGGTAAGGGATTGGTATAGAGCTCGCTATAGGGCTAGGGCGAGAGTTAGAGTTAGTCTTAGGGCAAGGGTTAGTGTTAGGGTTAGGGCTAGGGTTAATATTAGGTTTAGGGTTACAGTTAGGTTTAGGGTAAGGGTTGGGATTACAGCTAGTTTTATGGCTAGCGTGAGGGTTATAATTAGGATAAGTGTTAGGTTTATGATTAAGGTAAAGTTTATGTCTAGGATATGGGCTAAGTTTTGTGTTAGGTGTAGGAGTAGGATTAGAGCTAGGGCAAAAGTAAGATCTAGGGTTACAGTTAGGGATAGTTTAGGGTTAGGTTTATAACTAGGTCTGTTTTAAGGGTTAGGTTTATGGTTAGTGTAAAGTTTAGAGCTAGGGTATTATTAGAGTTAGGGTCAGGTTTAGCGTTTTTGTTAGGTTAAGGTTTAGGTTTTGGGCTCGAATTAGCATTATTGTTAAGGATAGTGTAATGATAGGTTTAGGGTTCAGGTTAAGTGTAGGGTAATTTATAGGGTTAAGTTTAGGTATAGTTTTAGGTTTTGGCCTAGGGTTAGCATAAGGGTTAGGGTTATCATTAGAGTAATGGTTAGGTTAGAGCTAGGGTTAGCGCTAGGATTATGCTACAGATTAGGTCTAGTCTTAGGCTTAGGCTTAGGGTTAGGGCTATGGTTAGGATTTGGATTAGCTTTAGGGTTAAAACTAGGGTAGACCTTGGATTAGGGCTAGGTTTTGCAATAGGTTAGGGCTACAGCTAATGTAAGAACTTGTTATGATTCAGGCTAGTTTTAGGGTTAATGTTAAGGCTAGGTATAGTTTTAGGGTTAGGTTTAGCGTTGGGGTGGTGTTTAGAGCTACAGTTACTGTTAGTGTCAGGGTCAGTGTTCAGGTTAGTGTTATGGTTAGAATTAAATCC
Organism: Marmota flaviventris; assembly: GCF_047511675.1. NCBI lineage: Eukaryota > Metazoa > Chordata > Mammalia > Rodentia > Sciuridae > Marmota > Marmota flaviventris. The sequence continues at coordinate 13,021 of NW_027287767.1, read as the reverse complement.
AGAATTAGGTCTAGGGGAAGAGTTACTGTTTGGCTTAGGCTAAGGTTATTGTTAGGGCTATGTCTAGGTTTTTCATTAGGTCTAGTGTTCGAGTTATGGCTAGATTTATGATTAGGTTTAGGTCTAGTGCTAGTGTTAGGGTTAGGTTTAGGTATAAGTTAACTGGGCGGGTTACTATTAGGGTTCAGTTTAGGCTTAAGTTCAGGTTTAGATCTACAATTAGTTTTAGGGTCAGAATAAGGGTCAGGGTTAGGGTTAGGATTTGGTTTATGGTTAGAGCTAGAATGAGTGCTAGTGTTAGGACTAGTAATGGGATTAGGGTTTGTGTTAGGTTAAGGATTAGGGTTAGAATTAGGGTTAGGGCTTGGAATAGGGAAAGGGTTAGGTTAAAGCTAGGTTTAGGGCTCAGATTAGTGCTAGTTTTGTGTTAGGTTTAGGGTTAGGCAACGGCTAATGTAAGAACTAGTGTTACAAATAGGGTGAATTTGGGGGTTATGGTTAGGGTTAAACCTCTTGTGTTAGGATTAGTTTTAAGGTTAGGGTGATATTTAGAGCGAGTGTTAGTGTTAGGTTAATAATCAGGGTCAGAGTTAGTTTTAGAGTTAGGGTTAGGATTCCAAATAAGGCTAGGGTTACTGTAAGTGTTTGGTTTAAGGTTATGGTGGTGTTTAGAGCAAGAGTGGGGGTTAGGATATGAGTCAGAGTCAGGGTTAGTATTCAGGTTAAGGTTAGGACTCAAACTAGGGCTAGGGTTAGGTCTAGGTGTAGTATTAGGATTTGGTTTAAGTTAAGATTTAGTGTTAGGGCTATTACTCGGTTTTGTTTTACTGCTATGGTTAGGGTTAGGGTTAGTTTTATGAGTAGTGTTAGGGTTAGTGCTAGTATTAATGTTAGGCTTAGGCTTAGGATTAGTGTTCGAGTTAGAGTTAGATTTGGACCTAGGGTTAGGACTAGAAATAAGGATTAGGCAAGTGTTATGCCTAGATTTATGGCTATGTTTAGGGCTAGGGTTAGGGTTAAGTTAAGGGATATGGTTAGAACTAGGGATAGGGCTAGTGTGAGAGTTAGAGTTTGTCTTAAGTCTTTGGTTAGTGTTAGAATTATGGATAGGGTTAAATTAGGGCTATGATTAGGGATAGAGTTACTGTTCAGCGTAGGTCTAGTGTTAGAGTTAGGGTTAGGATTAAGATTAGGGTAAGGGATGGTGTTTTAACTAGGTTTAGTGGGAGGGTGAGTGTTAGAATTAAGTTAGGGCTATGGTTAAGGATAGTGTTATGATTAGGGCTAGGTTTAGGGTTAGGATGAGGGCTAGGGTTTGTTTTATATTTAGGGCTAGGATTAGGGCTAGGGCTAATATCAGGTCTTGGGTTTTGGTTAAAGATAATTTTAGTGTTAGGTTTATGGCTACATCTAGTGTGGGGGTTAGTTTTAGGGTCAGGGTCAGGTTTAGAGCTAAAACTATTTTTACAGTCAGGCTCTGGGTTAGGGTTTGGGATGGGTTAAGTTTTAATGTTAGGGCTCAAATTAGCATTAGGGTTAGTGTTATGTTAATGATAGGGTGAGGTTTAGAGTCTAGGTTTTGCTTAGGGTAATGGAATTGGTTAGGATTAGGGATAGAGTTAGGTTTAAGACTAGGTTTAGCATTAGAGTTAGGGTCCTGTTTATGGCAATGGATAGGGTTAGAGCTAGGTTTATGGCTAGGGTTATGTTTATGATTAGGGCTAGGGTTAGGGTTAGATTAGGTTTAAAACTTGGGTTATGGCTCAGATTATGTCTAGGTTTTGTGTTAACTTAGTGCTAGAGTTAGGGTTATGGCTAATGTAAGGACCAGGTTTATGTTTTGAGCTAAATTTGGGGTTAGAGTTAGGGCTATGTCTAGTCTTAGGTTTAGGTTTAGGATTAGGGTTATGTTTACAGCTAGGGTTAGTGTTATAGTCAGAGTCAGGGTCAGGGTTAATTTTATTGTTTGGATTAAAACTCAAATTAGGGCTAGGGTTAGGGTAATGATTTGGTTTTGGTTAAGGTTTAGGGTTAGGGATATCGTTCTGTTTAGTTCTAGGTCTAAGGCTAGAGTTAGGGGTAGTTTTAGTATTAAGGTTAGGGCTAGTGTGAGAGTTAAAATTATTGATAGGGCTAAAATTAGAATTAGGGTTTCTGATAGGGTTAAATTAGGGCTAGGATTAGGGCTAGGGTTAGTGTTTAGTTAAGGCCTAGCAATAGGGATAGGGTTAGGTTTAAGTTTAGGGTAATGAATGGTGTTATAGCTAGGTTTAGACGTAGGGTGAGGGTTAGAGTTAAGGTTAGAGCTAGAGTTGGAGTTAAGGTTATGATTAAGGCTAGGTTTAGGACTAGGATGAGGGATAGTGTTCATTTTAGATTCAGGGCTAGGATTAGTGCTAGGGGTAATATCATGTTAGGGTTAGGTTTATGTTTACCATAAAAGTTAGGTTTTGAGCTAGGGTTAGGGCTAGGTTTAGGGTTAAGTCTAGGGATAGGATTACGGTAGGTTTAGGGTTAGGGTGGTGTTTTGAACTTGATGAGTGTTAGGATATAAGTCAGGTAAAGGGTTAATTTTAAGATTATAGTTAGGACTTGAATTAGGGCTAGGGTTAGATCTAGGTGTAGTGCTAAATTTTGGTTTAAGATAAGGCTTGTGTTAGCCCTGTTGCTCGGTCTTGTTTTAGTGCTATGATTCGGGTTAGCACTAGTTTTATGATTAGCTTTAGGGTTAGGGCTAGGGTTATGGTTAGGTTTAGGATTAAGGCTAGATTTAAGGCTAGGATTAGGGCTAGGTTTTGTGTTAGGTTTAGGGTAACAATTAGGGCTAGGACTAATGTCAGGTCTAGGTTTATAGTTACTGGTATTTTTAGGATTATGTTTATGGCAAGGTCAAATTAAAGTGTTACTTTTAGGGAAAGGGTCAAATTAAGATGTGGGGTATTATTAGGGTCAGGGTCAGGCTTTGGTTTTGGGTTAAGTTTTAGTGTTAAGGCTCAAATTAGCATTAAGTTTAGAATTAGGGTTAGGGTAATGTATAGTGTTAGGTTTAGGGTTAGGTTCGGTTTAAGGTAATGGATATGGTTAGGGTTTGTGATAGGTTTAGGGTTAGGCCTAGGGTTAGCATTAAGTTTATAGTTATCATTAGGGTAATTTATAGGTTTAGACCTAGGGTTAGTGCTAGGATAATGGTTAGGATTAGGGCTTGAGTTAGCGTTAGGGTCAGGGTTAGGGCGAGGGTTACACTTAGGATTAAGTTTAGGGTACGGTTTAGGGTTTGAGCTAGGAATTTTGGTATGGCTAAGATTAATTTATGGTTTGGCCTTGGATTATGGTCATGGTTAGTGTAACGGTTAGGGCTAGGGTTATCATTAGGGTTAGGTAATAGGTTTAGATGTCAGGTTAAAGATAGTTTTAGGTTTAGGTTAGCGTTATATTTAGGTTTAGGATTAGGGTTAGCAATTTGAGCTATCTTAGGTTTAGGGTTAGGGTTAGGTTACATTCAGTATTCTACGGTTAGGTTTATGTTTATGTTTAGGGTTAGGGTAGGTTTAGCTTTTGGTCTAGTGTTATTATTAGGGTTAAGTTTAGGGTTAGAGTAATGGATAGGGTTCAAGCTAGGGTTAGGGCTTGGGTTAAGGTTAGGATTCGGGCTGGGATTAGGTTAAGAGTTTGACCTTGGGCTAGTGTTAGGGTTAGATTAAGTGTAAGGGTAAGGAATGAGCTAGGTTTAGGGCTAGGTTAAGTGATAGGTTTACAGTCTGGGCTAGGGTAGGTTTAGAGTTAGGTTAAGGGCTATGATAGCATTACTTTTAGGGTTATTGTTAGTATAATGGATAGAATTAGAGCTAGGGTTTGGGCTATGGTTAGAGTTAGGATTAGAGCTAGAATTAGGGTGAGGTTTAGGATTGGGGCTAGGGTTATTTTATGGTAAGGTTTAGTGTTTGAGCTAGGGTTAGGGCTAGAACGAGGTTTAGGGTTAGGGTTAGGGCTAAGTTTAAGTTTAGAGTTATGCTTTGGGTTAGGTTTAGGGCTGTAATTCGGGCTGGGTTTTGTGTGAGGTTAAGGGCTACAGTTAGGTATATGGGTAATGTAAGAGCTAGAGTTATGGTTATGGCTATGTTTAGAGTTCATCTAGTGTTAGGGATAGTTTTTAGCATAGAATAAGGTTTAGAGCTAGGGTTTTTGTTAGGGTAAATGTCAGGTTTCAGGTTAGGATTAGGTTTAGGACATGGTCCAGAATGAGGACTAGGGTTAGGTCTAGGGGTAGAGTTAGTGTTTGGTTTAACTTAAGGGTTATTGTTAGGGCTAATGCTAGGGTTATGGCTATATTTAGGATTAGGTTTAGGTCTAGTGCTAGTGTTATTGTTAGGTTTAGGTTTAGGGTTAATGGTAGGGCTAGTGTTAGTTTTCGGATAAGGGTTAGGTTCAGGTTTGAACCTAGGTTTAGAGTTAGGGTCAGAATAAGGGTCAGGGTTAGAGTTAGGGTTTGGGTTAAGTTTAGAGCTGGAATGAGGTTTAGGATTAGGCTAGTAAAAGAGTTAGGGTTTGGGGTAGGCATAGAATTAGGGTCAGGACTAGGGTAGCAATAGGGTGAGGTTTTACTAAGTGTAAGAAATAGAGTTAAAACTAGGATTAGGACTAGGGATAGGGTTAGGGTTAGCGCCAGGGTTAGGATTAGGGTTAAAACTAGGGTTAGACCTTGAATTTTTTAGGAGTAGGTTTGTGTTAGGTTTAGGACTATGGCTAATTTCATTACTGGCATTACGTTTAGGGCTAGTTTTAGTGTTAGGTTTAGGGCGAGGTCTAGTGTGAGGAATAAGTTTAAGGATAGGGTGATATGTAGAGCTAGTGTTAGTGTTAAGGTCAGAGTCAGTGTTTGTATTAGTTGTAGAGTTAGGTTTAGGATTCGAATTAGGGCTACGTTTAGGGCTAGCTGTAGTGTTAGGATTTGCTTTAGGTTAAGGGTTAGGTTCAGTGAAATGGCACGGGTTTTGCTTGATAGCTAGGGCTTCAGTTGGGGCTAGTTTTCAAATTAGCGTTAGGGTTACAGCTAGTGTTAGTGTGTGGTTTAGGCTTAGGTTTAGGGTTATATTTAGAGTTAGGGTTATTTCTAAGTTTAGGGCTACAGTGAAGGGTAGGGCTAGGGTTAGGGCTAGGATTTGAGTTATTATGAGGGATAGGGTGCTCCATATGCACACAACACACACACACACACACAATGTTTTTTTTCATAACTCACTTCTTTTTTTAAAAATATATATTATTTTAGTTATACATGGACACAATATCTTTGTTTATTTTTATGTGGTGCTGAGGATCGAACCCAGTGCCTCACATGTATGAGGCAAGCACTCTGCCACTGATCCACAATCCCAGCCCTCATGAGCATGAGGAAAAGACTAACATTAAACAGAGATGAGTGGGAGGGAAAGGGAGAGAGAAGGGAAACTGTATGGAAATGGAAGGAGACCCTCATTGTTGCACAAAATTACATATAAGAGATGGTGAGGGGAAAGGGGGAAAAACAAGGGAGAGAATTGAATAACAGCAGGTGGGGTAGAGAGGGAAGATGGGAGGGAAGGGGAGGGGGGATAGTAGGGGATAGGAAAGGTAGCAGAATACATCAGTCACCAATATGGCATTATGTAAAAATGTGGATGTGTAACCGATGTGATTCTGCAAATTGTATTTGGGGTAAAAATGGGAGTTCATAACCCACTTGAATCAAATGTATGAAAGATGGTATCTCATGAGCTATGAATGTTTTGAACAGCCAATAAAAAAAAATCTTAAACTAAAAAAATAAATAAATAAATAAGGGATAGGGTTGGAAATAGGGATAGGGCTGGACCAGAGTTAGAGTTAGTGTAAGGATTAGATTTAGTGCCAATGTTAGGGGTCGGTTTAGGGTTAGAGCCAGGTTTAGACCTATGGTTAGTCTTAGGGTCAGATTAAGGGTCAGGGTTAGTGTTAGGGTTTGGGATAGTGATAGAGCTAGACTGAGGATTAGGGTTAGTACTAGTAATAGAGTTAGGTTTTTGGTTCGTCTAAGAATTAAATTTAGGACAAGGTAGCTATAGGGGGGTAGTTTGGCTTAGGGTAAGGGATACGGTTAGCACTAGTGTTAACACTAGGGTTAGGGTTAAGGTTATGGCTAGGGTTAGATTTAGGATTAGGGTTAAAGCTAGGGTTAGAGCTTGGGTTAGGTCTAGGCTAGGTTTTGTGTTAGCTTTAGGGCTATGACTAATGTGAGAACTAGGGTTAGAATTAGGGCTACTTTTAGGGTCAGTGTTATGTCTAGGTTTAGTTTTGGTTAGGTTTAGGGTTAGGGTTATGTTTAGGGTAATGGATAGGTTAGGGTTAGCGAATGTGTTAGGGTTAGGCCAAGGGTTAGTATTAGGGTTAAGATTAGGGTTAGGGTTAGGGTAATGGATAAGGATCGAGCTAGAGTTAGTGCTAGGGTTATGGTTAGTGTTAGTGTTGGGGTTATTGTTAGGTTTAGGGATAGTGCAAGGATTAAAGTTAGGGTTAGTTTTAGGGTAAGGGTTAGGACTTGGTTTCGGTTTATAGTTAGGGTTAAAGCTAGGGTTGGGGCTCACATTAGGGCTAAATTTTGGGTAACATTAGTGCTAGTATTAGGGATACAGCTAATGTTAGAACTAGAGTTATGATTAGGGGTAATTTTAGGGTTATGTTTAGAGCTAAGCCTAGTTTAATGGTTAGGTTTAAGTTCACAGTGACGTTTTGAGCTAGGGTTAGTGTTAGGTTCCGAGTCAGGGTTAGGGTTAGTTTTAGGGTTGGGGATAGGATTCGAATTAGGGTAGGCTTAGGGCTAGATGTAGGGTTAGGTTTTGGTTAAGGTTAAGGGTTAGGGTTAGTGTTATGGCTCCTTATGTTTTAGGGCTAAGGATAAAGTTAAGGTAGCATTACAATTAATCTTAGTGATATTGGTAGTGATAGGGTGAGTTTAGGCTTAGTGGTACATATAGAGTTATGGTTAATTCTAAGGTTAGGGCTATGACTAGGGTTAGGGCTAAGGTTAGGTCTAGTGTTTGAGTTACAGTAAGTGATAGGGTTAGAAATAGGAGTAGAGCTAAGGCGGTAGTTAGAGTTATTCTTAAGGCTAGGGTTAGTGTTAAGTTTAGGGCTAAATGAGGGCTAGGAATATGTCTAGGATTGGTGTTACGTTTAGGCCTAGTGTTAGGGCTGTGTTTAAGATTAGGTTTATGTTTAGGGTTAGGTTTAGGGGAAGGGATGGGGTTATAGCTAAGTGTAGGGCTAGGGCAATGATTAGAATTAAGTTAAGGTCTAGGGTTAGGTTTGTGTTAGAATTAAGGCTAGATTTTGGGTTAGGATGAGGGCTAGGGTTTGTGTTAGGGTTAGGGAAAGTTTTAGGGATTGGGATAATGTCAGGTTTAGGGTTATGGCTAGGGATAGTTATAGGGTTTGGTTCATGGCTAGGTCTAATGTTAGGTTTAGGGGAAGGCCCAGGTAAAGAGTAAGGTGCATTTTTAGGGTAAGGGTCAGGTTTTGGGTTTGTGATAGTTTAATTATTAGGGTTAGGGCTCAAATTAGCGTTAGGGTTAGAATTAGGGTTAGGTTTATTGGATAGGGTTAGATTTAAGATTCAGGATAAGATTAGGGTAATTGGTAGGGTTAGGGTTAGTGATATGGTTCGGGTTAGGCCTAGAGTTAGCATTTGGGTTAGGGTTATTGTTAGGGTAATGAACAGCATTAGATATAGAGTTAGGGCTAGGGTTTTGGATAGGATTAGGGCTAGAGTTAGGGTTAGGGATAGGAATAGGATTAGGGTTTGGTTTTGGTTTAGGGTACAGGTTAGGTTTTGAGCTAGGGATAGTGCTAGGGTGAAGAATAGGTTTAGAATTATGTCTAGGGTTAGATTTATGGTTAAGGTTAGGTTTAGTTTTAGGGTTAGGGCAAAGGTTATCTTTAGAGTTAGGTTAATGGTTAGGGTTAGATGTTGTGTTAGTTTTAAAGGTAGTTTTAGGTTTAGGGTTTGTGTTAATATTAGGACTAAGATTATCATTTGAGTTAGGGTAATGGATAGGGTTAGATGTCAGGTTAGGGTAAGGGGTAGTTTTAGGTTTAGGGTTAGTGTTAGATTTGGGCTAGGGTTAGAGTTTGATAAGCGTTAGGGTTTTATCTAGAGTTAAGGCTACAATGAGTTTTGGGTTTAGGGTTAGGTCAAGGATTAGGTTTAAAATTAGGATTAGAGCTAGTGTTATCATTAGGGTTAATGTTCTGTTTAGGGTATGGATAAAATTAGAGATAGTATTAGGGCTAGTGTTAACATTATGATTAGGGCTAGGATTAGGATTTGGTTTAGGGATAGGGCTAGGGTTATGTTTAGGGTTCAGTTTTGGGTTTTATCTAGGGTTAGGTCTAAAACGAGGTTTAGGGTTAGCATGAGTGTTAGGCTTATGGTAAGGGATAAGGTTAGGTTAGGGTTAGGGTTACGCTTTGGGCTAGAGTTAGGCCTAGGATTAGGGCTAGGTTTTGTGTTAGGTTTAGAGCTAGTTTTAGTGCTATGGTAATGTAAGGGTTATGTTTACAGTTATGGCTAGTTCTTGTGTTAGGTTTAAGTTTCGGTGAGCGTCAGTTTTATAGCTAGGTTTAGTGTTATGTCAGGGTCTGTGTTTGGATTCAGGTTAGGGTTAGGGCTAGAGCCAGAATTAGGATTGGTTAGGTCTAGAGGTAAGGTTAGTGTTTGGTTTAGGTTAACGGTTATCATTTGAGCTAGGGCTATTTTTTGTTTATATCTTCGTTAAAGATATGGCTAGATTTATGATTAAGTTTAATCTAGGTCTAGTATTAGGGTTACATTTAGATATAGGGTTATGGGTAGGGCTAGTGTTAGGGTTTGGTTTAGGTTCAGGGTCAGAATAAGGGTCAGGGTTATGGTTAGAATTTGTGTTAGGGTTATATCAAGAATGAGGGCTAGGGTTAGGACTAGTAATAGGGTTAAGTTTGGGGTTAGACTAAGACTAATTTTAGGACTAGGGTTAGCATTGGGGTTGGGGTTTGGCTAGGGTAAAGTATAAGGTTAGTGCTAGCGTTAGATCTGTGGTTCGGTTTAGGGTCAGGGATAGTGTTAGGGTTAGGGTTAGGGTGAAAGCTAGGGTTAGGTATCAGATTTGGGCTAGGGATGCGTTAGCATTAGGTTTAAGGTTATGGCTAATGTATGATCTAAGTTTATGATTAGAACTAGTTTTAGAATTAGGGTTAGGACCAAATCTAGTGTTAGGTTAAGGTTTAGGTTTAGGGTGATGTTTAGAGGTAGGGTTAGTGTTAATGTCAGAGACAGGTTTTGGGATAGATTTAGGGTTAAATTTAGAACTCAAATTAGGGCTAGGCTTAGGGCTAGATATAAGGTTAAGGTTTGGTTTAGGTAAAAGTTTAGGGTTATTGTTATGGCTCAGTTTGGTTTTAGATCTAAGCCTATGGTTAGAGCTAGTTTTAGGATTAGCTTTAAGGTTAGGGCTAGTGTTAGGGTTAGGTTTAGTTTTAGAATTAGGGTTAGATTTAGAGTTAGGTTTAGATCTACGGTTAGGGCAAAATGTAAGGTTAGGTCTAGGGTTAATGTAGGCTATGGCTAGGAATAAGATTATGGTAAGTGATTGAGTTAGAATTAGGGCTAGGGCTAGGGTGAGAGTTGTAGTTATTCTTAAAGCTAGGATTCGGGTTAGGTTTAGGGTTAGGGCTAGGTTTAGTGTTAGGATTAGTCCTAGGGTTAAGGTTAGGGGTAGGTTTAATGTTAATGTTAAGGTCTAGGTTAGGTTTAGGGTAAGCAATGGGGTTATAACTAGGTTTAGGGCTAGGGAACGTGTTAGAATTAGGGTTAGGGTTATGATTAAGGCTAAGTTTTATTCTAGGATAAGAGATAGTGTTTGTGTTTGGGTTAGGGCTAATATTAGGGCTAGGGCTATTGTCAGGTTTAGGGTTACATTAGAGATAGGTTTCGGTTTATGTTTATGGTTAGGTCTAGTGTAAGGGTTAGATTTAGGGTAAGGGTCAAGTTTAAAGCTATGTGTATTACTAGGGTCAGTATTTGGCTTAAGGTTTGGTTTAGGCTAATGTTTAGTTTTATGGCTCGAGTTAGCATTAGGGTTAGAGTTAGGGTTAGGATAATGAATAGGCTTAGGATTAGGGTTCAAGTTAGTTTTAGGGCAATGGATAGGTTTAGGGATTGCAATAGGGTTAGGGTTAAGCCTAGGATTAGCATTACGGTTAGGATTGTGGTTAGCGTAGTGGATAGAATTAGAGCTATGATTAGGGTTAGGGTTAGGGTAGTTGATATAGTTAGAGCTAGGTTTAGGGCTATGTTTAATGTTAGGATTAGAGCTAGTTTTAGGTTTGGGTTTGGGATATGGCTAGGGTTATGTTAAGGGTAAATGTTAGGCTTTGAGCTAGGGTTAGGTCTAAAACGAGGCTTAGGGTTAGGGTTAGGGTTAGGTCTAGTGTTGGGTTTAGTGTTACACTTAGGGGTGTGTTCAAGCGTAGAATTACAACTAGGTTTTGTTCTAGTTTAGGCCTAGGGTTAGGGCTATGGGTATTGTAAGAGCTAGGGTTATGATTAGGGCTAGTTTTAGTGTTACAGTTATTGCTAGGTCTAGTGTTAGGATTAGGTTTGGTTTAGAGTGAGCTTTGGAGCTAGGATTATGTTAGGGTCAGGGCCAGTGTTCAGGTTAGAGTTAGTGTTGGGTCTAGTGCCAGAATTAGGACTAGGGTTAGGTCTAGGGGTATAGTTAGTTTTTGAATTAGGTTAAGGGTTATTGTTAGGGCTAGGGCTAGGTTGTGTTCAGGTCTAGGGCTAGAGATATGGCTAGATTTAGGATTAAGTTTAAGTCTAGGGCTAGTGTTAGGTTTAGTTTTAAGTATATGATTACTGGTAGGGGTAATGTTAGGGGTCAGTTTAGGGTTAGGGTCAGGTTTATACCTGCTGTTAGTATTAGGGTCAGAATAACTTTCAGGGATAGGGTTTGGGTTTTGGTTAGGGTTAGAGCTGGAATGAAAGTTAGGGGTAGGCCTAGTAATAGGGTTAGGGGTTGGGTTATGCTAGAATTAGCGTTAGGACAAGGGTTAGCTTTAGGTTTAGGGTTTAGCTTAAGGTAATGGATAGGGTAAAAGCTCAGGGTTATATCTAGGGTTAGGGTATGGATTAGGGGTAGTTTTAGGGTTAGGGTTAAAAATAGGGTTAGTGCTCGGCTTAGGGCTTGGTTTTGGGTTAGTTTGGAGCTAGTGTTAGGCCTACAACTAATGTATAAAGCAGGGTTATGATTAGGACTACTTTTTGGGTGTTACGGCTAGATCAAGTGTTAGTATTAGGGTTAACATTTTCGTGATATTTAGAGCTAGAGTTAGTGTTAGGGTCAGGTTCAGTTTTCGGGTTATAGTTAGGGTTAGTGTTAAACCCAGAATTATCACTAGAGTTAGGTCTAGGGGTAGGATTAGTGTTTGTGTTACGTTAAGGTTTATCATTAGCGCTAGGGCTAGTTTTTTATTTAGGTCTAGGGCTACAGATATGGCTAGAGTCTGGATTATGTTTAGGTCTAGGGCTAATGTTAGAGTTACGTTTAGGTACAGGTTTATTGCTAGTGGTAGTGTTAAGGTTTGGTTTATGGTTAGGTTCAGGTTTAGACATACAGTTACTGTTAGGGTCAGAATAAGTGTCAGGGTTAGGTTAGTGTTTGGGTTATGGTTAGAGCTAGAATGGGGGCTAAGTTTAGGACTAGTAATAGGGTGACGGTTTCACTTAGGCTAAAGATTAGGGTTAGGTTTATGGCTATGTTTAGTGTAAGTGTTAGGTTTCAGGTAGGGGTCAAATTTAGAACTAGGAGTACTATTAGGGTAAGCTTCAGGTTTAGGGTTTTGTTTAGTTTATGGTTTAGGGTTAGGGCTCAAATTAGCATTAGGGTTTTGTTTAGGGTAATGATAGTGTTTGGTTTAGGGTTCAGGTTAGATTTAGCATAATGGATAGGGTTACAGTTAGGGATAAGGTTAGATTTTGGCCTAGGATTAGCATTATAATTAGGGTTATGTTTAGGGTAATTGGTAGGGTTAGGCTAAATTTAGGGCTAGGGTTATGGATAGGATTAGGGTTAGGGTAAGTGTTAAGGTTATGGGTTTGTTTTGTGTTAAGTTTAGGGCTAGAATTACGGCTAGGGCAAATGTCTTTAGGTTTAGGTTTATGTCTAGGTCTAGGATTAGGTTTAGTGGTAGGTTCAGGGTTAGAGCTATGTATATTATCATGGGAAGGGGCAGAGTTAAGGTTTGTGTTGTGTTAAGGTTTAGACTTAAGGCTTGAATTAGCATTAGTGTTAGAGTTAGGGTAATGATAGGTTTAGGTTTAGGATTCAGGTTAGGTTTAGGTTAATGAAATAGGTTCGGGTTAGGGATAAGTTTAGGGTTAGGCTTAGGGTTACCATTAGTGTTATGGTTATGATTAGGGTAATGGATAGGGTGAGAGCTATTGATAGGGCTAGGGTTATGGTTAGAATTCTTGCTAGGTTTAGGGTAAAATTTAAGACTATGTTGTGGTTTAGGGTTAGATTTACCGGTAGGTTTAAAGCTAGGGTTAAGGCTCAGATAGGGCTTGATTTTGGTTTTGGTTAGGGCTAGGATTAGGACTATGGTAATGTATGAACTAGTGTTGCAATTAGTGCTAGTTTTAGGGTTAGGGTTAGGGCTTGGTCTAGTGTTACGGTTAGGTTCAGGGTTAGGGTGATATTTAGAGCAAGGGTTATTGTTAGGGTTATTGTCAGATTCAGGGTTAGTTTTCGGGTTAGGTTTAGAACTCAAATTATGGCTAAAGTTAGTAGTAGTTTTACCTTTAGGTTTTGGTTTAGGTTAAGGGTTAGGGATATACCTTGGTTTTGTTTTAGGGCTAGGGCTACAGTTACGGCTAGATTATGGATTAGTATCAGGATTAGGGCTAGTGTTAGGTTGAGGTTTAGGCTTAGGGTGCGGGTTACCTTTATAGTTAGTGTTAGGGTTATGGCTA
>NW_027287766.1:0-65959 GCF_047511675.1 Marmota flaviventris | reverse complement strand
GGCTAGTTTTGTATTAGGGTTATTCCTAGTGTTATGGTTATGGCTATTGTAAGAAATAGAGTTACGATTAGGGTTAGTTTTATGGTTAAGTTTAGGGCTAGGTCTAGTGTTAGGGTTAGGTTTAATGTTAGGGTGATGTTTACAGCTTGGTTTAGTGTTTTGGTATGAGTCAAGGTCATGGTTATGTTTAGGGTTATGGTTAGGTTTCAAATTAGGGCTAGTTTAAGGGCTGGTGTAGGGTTAGGGTTTGGTCTAGTGTAAAGATTAGTGTTCGGGGTATGGATCAGTTTTGTTTTAGTGCTAGTGCAAGGTTTAGGGCTAATTTTAGGTATAACATTACAGTTAGAGCTAGTTTCAGGGTTAGGCTGAGGTGTCAGGTTAGCGTTAGTTTTAGAGATAGGTATCGATCTAGAGTTAGTGCTAGGGCTAAGGATAGTGCAAGGGTTATGACTAGGGTTAGGGCTTGGTTTAGGGATACAGTAAGGAATAGAGTTAAAATTAGGGATAGGTCTTGTGTGAGAATTATTGTTAGTCTTAATTCTAGGGTTAGGGTTAGGGGTAGGAATAGGGGTATATTAGGGATAGGATTAGGGCTAGGTTTAATGTTAGGGTTAGGGCTAGAGTTAGGGTTATGATTATGGCTAGGGCTAGGGTTAGAGTTAGGGTTTAAGCTACGGTTAGGGCTAGGGGGAGTGTTAGGTTTAGTGTTAGGTCTAGGTTAGGGTCACAGTTATTGTTCTGGTTAGGGTTGGGGTAGGGCTAGGGTTTTCATTAGGGTTAGGTTTCGTTTTAGAGTAATCTACTGGATTAGATGTAAGATTAGTTTAAGCTTTAAATTTAGGTTATGGTTAAATTTAGGTTTAGGGATGTGTTTAGTTTTTTATTCATGGTAAGGTTTAGGGTTAAGTTTATGGCAAGGGTTAGGTTTAGGGTTTGGTCGAAGATTAGGTTTATGTAATCAATAAATAACCAAGGGTTACGGATAGGGTTAGGTTTAGGATTAGGGTTATTATTAGGGTTAGTGTTAGGGTAATGTTAGGGTTAGAGCTAGAGTTAGTACTAGGGTTAAGGTTAGGATTATTGCCTAGGTTAGGTTTATATTTGGGAATAGGACTAGGGTTATGTTTAGGCTAAGGTTTAGGCTTTGAGCTAGGGTTATGTGTAAGGCGAGGGTTAGGGTTAGGGCTATATTTAGGATTATGGTTATGCTTAAGTTAGATTTAGACCTCAGATTAGAACTAGGTTTTGTGTTAGGTTTAGGCCCAGGGTTAAGGCTATGTGTAATGTTAGATCTAGTGTTCTGATTAGAGATAGTTTTAGGGTTAGGGTTAGGTTTAGGTATTGGGTTAGGTTCAAGTTTAGAGCTAGGTTTAGTATTAGTGTTAGGGTCAGTGTTCAGGTTAGAGTTAGGTTTTGGGTGAAAGTCAGAATTAGGACTAGGTTTAGGTCAAGTGATAGGGTTAGTGTTTGTTTTAGGTTAAGGATTATGTTAGGGCTAGGACTCAGGGTTTTGTTAGGTCTAGGTCTAGAGTTATGGCTATATTTAAGATTATTCTTAGGTCTAGGTATAGAGTTAGGTTTAGGTTTAGGTATAATATTACTGATAAGGCTAGTTTTAGGGTTTGGTTTAGGATTAGGGTAAGGTTTAGCCTGAGGTTTTGTGTTAGAGTAAGGATTTGAGTTGGGGTTAGAGCTAGAATGATGGCTAGGTTTAGGTCTAGGGACAGGATTAGTGTTTGGTTTAGGATAAGGATTATGTTAGGGCTGGGGCTCTGGGGTTTTTTAGGTCTAGGTCTAGAGTTATGGCTATATTTCGGATTAGGCTTAGGTGTAGAGCTAGAGTTATGTTTAGGTTTAGTTATAAGTTTACTGGTAGGGCTAGTTTTACGGTTTGGTTTAGGGTTAGCCTCAGATTTAGACTGAGGGTTTGTGTTCAGATAAGGATTTGAGTTAGGATTAGAGCTAGAATGAAGGCTAGGTTTAGGACTAGTAATAGGGTTATGGTTTGGATTAGGCTCTGGATTATGATTAGGACTAAAGTTAGCATTATGGATAGGGTTTGGCTTAGGGTAAGTGTTAGAGTTAGAGCTAGGGTTAGAGCTAGGTTAGGGTTATGATTAGGGCTAGGGCTAGGTTTAGGTTTAGGTTTACATCTAGGTGTAGGGCTCAAATTAGGGCTAGATTTTCTGTTAGGTTTAGGTCTAGGGTTAGGGCTAAAGCTAATATAAGAACTAAGGTTATGATTAAAGTTAGTAATTGGTCTAGATCTAATGTTAGCACTATCATTAGTGTTAGTGTGATATTTAGAACTAAGGTTAGTGTTAGAATATAAGTCAGGGTCAGGGTTAATTTTAGGACTGGGACATGAAGTAAAGCTAGAAGGCTATGGCTAAGTTTAGTTTTAGGATTTGGTTTAGTTTAACATTTAGGTTTAGGAAAATGGATCAGTTTTGTTTAAGGGATAAGGCTAGGTTTACAGCTAGTTTTAGGATTATCGATAGTTTTAGGTCTAGTGGTAGGTTGAGGATTAGTCTTAGGGTTATGGTCAAAATTACAGTTATGGTTAGATCTAGGGTAGGGTCTAGTGCTAGGGTTAGGGCTAAGGTTAGAGCTTGTGTTGGGTTTATTGTAATGGATAGGGTTAGAACTAGAAATAGGGCTAGGGTGAGATTTAGATTTAGTCTTAGGCCAAGGTTAGGTGTAGAGTTAGGGTTAGGGCTAAATTAGGGCTAGGATTAGTGCTATGGCTAGTGTTAGGGTTCGCCCTATGGTTAGGGCTAGAGACATGGTTAGTGTTAGGGTTAGGGTTAGTGATAGGGTTAGGGGAAAGATGGGATTATACCTAAGTTCAGGTCTAGGGCGAGGGTAGAACTAGAGATAGGGCTAGAGTTAGGGTTGGGGTTAGGATTAAGGCTAGGTATAGGCCTAAGATGAGAACTAGTGTTTGTGTTAGGGTTAGGGCTAAGATTACAGCTGCAGTTAATGTCAGGTGTGGGTTTATGCTTATGGTTAGTTTTAGGGTTAGGTTATGGCTAGGTCTAGTGTAATGGTTAGGTTTAGGTTAAGGGTCAGGTTTAAATCTAGGTGTATTTTTAGGGTTAGGGTTCAAGTAGGGTTTGGTCTAGGTTAAGATTTAGGGTTAAGGCTTGAGTTAGCATTAGGGATAGGGTTAGGGTTTGGGCTAGGGTAATTAATAGGGTTAAGTTTAAGGTTCAGCTGAGGTTTAGAGTAATGAATACTGTTAGTGTCAGCAATAGTCTTAGCTTTAGGCCTAGGGTTAGCATTTGTGTTAGGTTTATCTTTAGGGTAATGATTTGGGTTAGAGCTAAGGTTAGGGCTATGGTTAAG
Source organism: Marmota flaviventris (assembly GCF_047511675.1). Classification (NCBI taxonomy): domain Eukaryota; kingdom Metazoa; phylum Chordata; class Mammalia; order Rodentia; family Sciuridae; genus Marmota; species Marmota flaviventris. The sequence continues at coordinate 62,611 of NW_027287766.1, read as the reverse complement.
GTTAGAATTAGGACTAGGGTTAGGGTTAGGCCTACGGTTAGTGTCAGGTTTAGTTTTGGGGTAAATATTAGCATTTTTGTAGGATTAGGGCTAGTGTGAGGGTTAGGGTTACAGTCAGGGCTAATGTTAGGGTTAGGGGTATGTTTAGATTCAGGTTAGAGTTTGAGCTAAATTAGGGTTAGTGCAAGGGTTATGGTTAAGGTTAAGTCTAGCCTTATGTTTAACATTACCATAAGGGCTAAGTTTAATGCTAGGATAAGGGCTAAGTTTTGTGTGAGGTTTATGGCTAGCATTAGGGCTATGGGTAATGTAAGGGCTAGGGATATGGTTATGGCTGGTTTTAGGGTTATGTTATGGATAAGTCTATTGTTCTAGTTAGATTTTGGGTTAGGATAAGATGTAGAACTAGGGTTTGTTTCAGGGTAACGGTCATTGTTCAGGATAAGGTTAGGTTTAGGGTGAGGGCCAGATTTAGGACTAGAGTTGGGTCTAGGGATAGAGTTAGTCTTTATGTTAGGTTAACAGTTATTTTTAGGGCTAGTGCTAGGTTTTTCCTTAGGGCAAAGGCTAGATTTATGACACTCTTTAGGATTATGTTTTGTCTAGTGCTAGTGTTACTGTTAGGCTTAGGTATAGTTTTACCAGTAGGGGTAGGGGTAGGGTTCGCTTTAGGGTTAGTGTCAGGTTTAGACGTAGGGTTATTGTTAGGGTCAGAATAAGGGTCAGGGTTAGAGTTAAGTTTATAGCTTGAATGAGTGCTAGGGTTAGGACTAGTAATAGAAATAGGGTTTGAGGTAGGCTAAGGATTATGCTTAGGACTAGGGTAGCATTAGGGTGAGTGTTTGCCTTAGGGTAAGAGATAGGGTTAGAGGTAGAGTTAGGGTTAGGGTTAGGGTTAAGGTTAGGGTTAGGGTTAAGCCTAGGTTTGGGCTCAGAATAGGGCTAGGATTTGTGTTAGCATTAAGGCTACAGCTAATGAAAGAACTAGGATTCTTATTAGGGCTATTTCTAGGGTTAGCGTTATTTCAATATTTAAAGCTAGGTTTACTGTTAGGGTCCAATTAAGTGTCAGGCTAAGTGTTAGGTCAAGGGTTAGGGTTAGGGCGAGGGTTAAATTTAGGGTTAGGGCTCTGATTAGGTCTAGGTTTTGAGTTAGGTTAGGGCTATTTAGGTCTAGGGCTAATGTTAGAACTATGGTTATGATTATCGCTAGTGTTAAGTTTAGCATTATGTCTAAATCTAGTGTTTAGATTAGGTTTAGGTTTAGAGTGATGATTAGAGATAGGGTTAATGTTACCATCAGAGTCAGGAGCAGTGTTACTGATCAGAGTTAGGGATATGCTCAAATTGGGGCTAGGGTTAAGTCTAGGTATAGGTTTAGGGTTTGTGTAAGGGTTAGGGTAAGAATTAGGGATAGATCTAATGTCAAGTCTAGGATTATGGTTTGGTTAGGTTTAGGGTTAGGGTTAGGGCTTTGTCACACTTTTGTTTTACATCTAGGACTACTTTTAGGATTAGCTATAGCGTTACTGCTAGTGGTATGGTGAGGTTTAGGCTTATATTTATTGTTATTAGATCTAGGTTTAGGGCTATGGCTAAGTTTTGGGCTAAGGTTAGGGCTAGTGTTAGGTTATTAATGGATAGAGTTAGAAATAGAAATAGGGCTAGGCCAAGAGTCAGAGTTAGTCTTAGGGCTAGAGTTACAGTTAGGTTTAGTGTTAGGGCTAAATTAGGGCTAGATTTAGGGCTAGGGTTAGTGTTAGGTTTAGGCTTAGGGTTAGAGTTAGGGTTAGGGGAAGGAATGGGGTTATATCTAGGTTTAGGGCTAGGGCAAGGGTTAGAATTAGGGTTAGGGCTAGGATTAGTATTATGGATATGTTTAGTGCTAGGATGAGGTTTTGTGTTAGGGCTAGGGCTAGGATTAGGGATAGGTTTAATGTCAGGTCTAGATTTATGGTTACTGTTAGTTTGAGGGTTAGGTTATGACTAGGTTTAGTGTCAGGGTTAGGTTTAGGTAAGGGTCAGGTTTAAAGCTAGGTGTATTATTAGGGTCAGGGTCTGGGTAGAATTTTGTTTAGGTTAAGTTTTATGGTTAAGGATTGAATTAGCTTTAGGGTTAGGGTTACGGATAAGGTAATGGACAGGATTAGGTTTAGGGTTCATGTTAGATTTACAGTAGTGGATAGTTAGTGTTAGCAATAGGGTTAGTGTTACACCAAGGGTTAGCATATGAGTTAGGCTCATCTTTAGGGTAATTGATTGTATTAGAACTAAGGTTAGGGCTAGGGATAAGGTTACAATTCGGCTAGGGTTAGGGTTAGGCCTAGGGTTAGTGTAAGGGATAGTTTTAGTTTAAGTATTAGCATTTGAGCCAGGGTTAGGTCTTGGGCGAGGGTAAGGGTTAGAGTCAGTTCTAGGGTAAGTGTTAGGGTTAAGTTTAGGGTAAGGGTTTGAGTTTGAGCTAGGTTTAGGGCTAGGGTGAGTGTAGGATTAGGCTTAGGTCTAGGGTTATGTTTAGGGTTATGATTAGGGCTAGGTTTAAGGCTAGTATTAGAGCTAGGTTTTGTGTGAGGTTTATGGCTAACCTTAGGGCTATGGGAAATATAAGAGCCAGGAATATGTTTATCGCTAGTTTTAGGGTCAGGGTTATGGATACGTCTAGTGTTAGGGTTTGGTTTTGTATTAGGATTAGGTTTAGAGCTATAGTTTGTTTAGGGTTAAGGGTAATTGTTCAGGATATTGTTAGATTTAGGGTGAGTGCCAGAATTAGGACTAGTGTTGTGTCTAGGGATAGGGTTAGTCTTTAAGTTAGGTTAACGGTTATCGTTAGGGCTAGTGCTAGGTTTTGTTTAGGACTAGGGTTAAATTTACGACTATATTTAGGATTAGGTTACATCTAGTGCTAGTGTTACTGTTAGGTTTAAGTATAGGTTTACCGGTATGGGAAGTGTTAGGGTTCGATTTAGTGTTAGGGTCAGGTTTATACTTAGGGTTAGTGTTATGATCAGAATTAGGGTAAGGGTTAAGGTTAAGTTTAGAGCTAGAATGAATGCTAGAATAGGACTATTAATAGAGTTAGGTTTTGGGGTAGGCTAAGGATTAAGTTTAGGACTAGGGTAGCATTAGGGTGAGGGTTTGGCTTAGGGAAAGAGATAGGGTTTAAGATAGGGTTAGGGTTAGTGTTAGCTTTAGGGCTAGGGTTAGGGTTAGGGTTAGAGTTAAAAAGGTTAGGGTTAGAGTTAGGTCTCAGATTCGGGGTAGGATTTGTGTTATCATTAGGGATATGATAAGAACTAATGATAAAGGGTAATGAAAGAACTAGGTTTCTGCTTAGGGTTAGTTCTAGGTTTAGTGTTAGGCCAATGTTTAGAACTAGGGTTAGTGTTAGGGGCCAAGTCAGTTGTCAGGTTTATTTCTAGGTTACGGTTAGGACTCAAATTAGGGATAGCTTTAGGGCTAGGTGTAGCTTTAGGGTTTGGTTTAGGTTAAGAGTTAGGGTTATGGCTCGGTTTTGTTTTAGGGTTAGGGTAGATTTAGGGCTAGTTTTTCAATTAGCATTAGGGTTAGGGCTAGTGTTAGGGTGAGGGTTATCCTTAATTTTAGTTTTAGATCCAGGTTTAAGCCTTTGGCGAAGGTTAGGTCTAAATTTGGGGCTAGGGATAGGACTAGCATTTGGGTTATAATAAGGGATAGTTTTAGAACTAGGGATAAGGCTAGGGAGAGAGTTAGAGTTAGTCTTAAGGATAAGGATAGGGTTAGATTTACTGTTAGGGCTAAATTAGGGCTAGGATTAGTGCTAGGGTTAGTGTTAGTTTTAGACCTAGGTTTAGGGCTGGGGTTAGGGTTAGCATTAGGGTTACAGTAAGGTATGATGTTACAGCTATGTTTAGTGCTAGGACAAGGGATAAAATTAGGGTTAGGGGTAGGGTTAAAATTAGTGCTAGGATCAAGGCTAGGTTTAGAACTAGGATTAGGGCAAGGGCTAGGGCTAATGTCAGGTCTAAGTTTAAGGATAGGCTAGTTTTGGTGTTGGGGCTATGACTCAGTTTTGTTTTAGAGCTAGGCCAAGGTTCGGGATAGTTTTATGATTAGTGATAGTGTTAGGGCTAGTAGTAGGGTGAAGTTTAGGTTTAGATTTATTGTTATGGTTACATATAGGTTTAGGGCTAGGGCTATGGTTAGGGCTAAAGTTATGGCTAGTGTTACGGTCATGATAACAGATAGGGTTAGAACTAGAAATAGAGCTAGGGCGAGAGTTAGAGTTAGACTTAGGGCTAGGGTTAGGGGTGGGTTTAAGTTTAGGGCTAAATTAGTGCTAGGATAAGCACTAGGGTTAGTGTTAGGGGTAGGGGTTTGGGTTAGTGTTAGTGTTAGGGATAGGGTTAGGTTTAGGGAAAAGAGATGGGGTTATAGCTAGGTTTAGGTATAGGGCGAGAGTTAGAGTTAGGGTTAGGGCTAGGTTAGGGTTGGGTTGTTATTAAGGCTAGTTTTAGTGCTTGGTTTGATGGTTTGTGTTAGGACAAGGGCTAGGATTAGGGATTGGGCTAATGTCAGGTCTAGGGCTATGGTTAGGAATAGTTTTAGGGTTAGGTTATGGCTAGCTCTAGTGTAAGGATTACGTTTAGGGTAAGGGTCAACTTTAGAGCTAGGCATATTATTAGGGTCAGTGTTGGGTAGGGTTTGATTTAGTTTAAGGTTTAGAGGTAAGTGTTGAATTAGCATTAGGGTTAGGGTTAGAGTTAGGGTAATGGATAGGGTTAGGTTTAGGGTTCAGGTTAAGTTTAGAGTAATGGATAGGTTTAGTGTTTGCAACAGGGTTTGGGTTAGGCCTAAGGTTAGCATTTGAGTTACGCTTATCTTTAGGTTAAAGGACAAGGTTAGAGCTAAGGTTAGTGCTATGGTTAAGGTTTGGATTAGGGCTAGGGTTTGGTTTAGGCCTAGTGTTAGTGTCAGGGTTAGGTTTAGGGTACATGTTTGGGTATGAGCTAGGGTTAGGGCTAGGGTGATGGTTAGGATTAGAGTCAGGGCTAGGGTTACGGTTAGGGTAACAATTAGGGCTAGGTTAAGGGTTAGGATAAGGCTAGGTTTGTTGTGTTTATGGCTAGCATTAGGGCTATTGGTTAGGGTTACGTTTAGGGTTAGGGTTAGATTTAGGGCCAGAATTAGGACTAATGTTGGATCTAGGGATAGGGTTAGTCTTTAGGTTAGGCTAAGGGTTATTTTTAGAGCTAGTGCAAGATTTTTGTTTAGGGATACTGCTAGATTTATGACTATATTTAGGATTATGTTTTGTCTAGTGTGTGTTACTGTTAGGTTTAGGTACAGGTTTACTTGGAGGGGTAGTGGTAGGTTCCAGTTTAGGGTTAGTGTGAGGTTTTGTTCTAGGGTTATTGTTAGAGTCAGAATAAGGGTCAGGCTTTGGGTTAGAGTTACAGCTAAAATGAGAGGTAGGGTGAGGACTAGTAATCGAGTTGGGGATTGGGGTAGGCTAAGGATTAGGGATAGGACTAAGTAACATTAGGGTTAGCATTTGGCTTAGAAAAAAGGGATGGGTTTAGAGGTAGGATTACGTTTAGGGATAGAATTAGGGCTAGGGTTACGGATAGGGTTAGTCTTAGGGTTAAACCTAGGGTTAGAGATTGGATTAGCGCTAGGATTTTTGTTAGCTTTAGGGCTACAGCTAATGAAAATCTTGGTTTCTGATTAGGGTTAGTTCAAGGGTTAGTGTTGGAGCAATGTATAGAGCTAGGGTTAGTGTTAGGATCCGATTCAGGGCCAGGGTTACTTCTAGGGTTATATTGAGCACTCAAATTATGTCAAGGTTTAGGGCTAGGTTTAGGGTTAGTGTTTGGTTTAGGTTAAGAGTTAGGGTTAGGTTTATGGCTCAGTTTTGTTTTAGGGGTAGGTTCGGGTTAGGGCTAGTTTTCCAATTAGCATTAGGGTCAGGGCTAGTGTTAGGGTGAGGTTTAGTCTTAAGGTTAGGGTTAGATTCACATTTAGGGCTAGGGCCAAGTTTAGGGCTAATGTTGGGGCTAGGGATAGGGCTAGAGTTTGCGTTATGGTAAGGGAAAAGTTTAGAACTAGGTATAGGGCTAGAGTGAGTGTTAGAGTTAGTCTTAGGGCTATGGATAGGGTTAGGTTTAGGCTTAGGTCTAAATTTGGCTAGGATTAGTGCTAGGGTTAGTGTTAGGTTTAGGCCTAGGTTTAGTGCTCGGGTTAGGATAAGGTATGATGTTACAGCTACATTTTAGGCTATGTCAAGGGATAAATTTAGGGATAGGGCTAGGGTTAATGTTATGGTTAGGATTAAGAATAGGCTTAGTGCTGGATTAGGGCTAGGATTTGTGTTAAGTTTAGGGCTAGGATTAGAGCTAGGGTAATGTATGGTCTAGGTTACGGTTAGGAATTGATTTAGGGTTAGGTTTATAGCCAGATCTGTTGTAAGGTTTAGGTTGAGTGTTAGGGTCAGCTTTGCAGCTAGGGTATTATTAGGGTCAGAATCAGGGTTAGGGTATGTGTTAGGTTATGATTTAGTGTTAGGGCTCAAATTAGCATTAGGGTTAGTGTTAGGGTTAGGGTAATAGTTATGGTTAGGTTTAGGGTTCAGTTTAAATTTAGGGTAATGGACAGCCATAGTGATAGGGATAGTGTTAAGTTTAGGCCTAGGGATAAAATTCAGTTAGGGTTACGGTTAGGGTAATGGATAGGATTAGAGCTACAATTAGGGCTAGGGATATTGTTAGGTTTGGGCTATGGTTAGTGTTAGGCCTAGGGTTAGAATTTGGTTAGGTTTATGGTTAGGGTAATAAATATTATTAGAGCTAGGGTTTTGTCTAGGGTTATGGTTAGGATTACGGCCATGGTTCAGGTTAGGTCAAGGTTCAGTTTTTGGCTTAGGTTTAGGTTAAGTGTTACGACTAGGGTTAGGGTTAGGGATAGGGTAAAAGCTAGGGTTAGGGATCAGATTATGGCTAGGTTTTGGTTTAGGTTAGGGTTGAAGTAGAACTACTACTATTGTAAGAACTAGAGTTAAGAATAAGGTTGGTTTTAGAGATAGCATTAGGTCTAGGTCAAGGTCTAGTGTTTATATTACGTTTAGGTTTAGGGAGATGATTAGAGATAGGGTTAGTGTTAGGGTCAGAGTCAGGATCAGTGTTACTGATTAGGGTTAGACATAGGACTCGAATTAGGGCTAGGTTTAAGGCTAGGCGTAGGGTTAAGTTTTGTGTTAGGTTTAGGGTAAGAATTAGGGATAGGGCTAATGTCAGGTCTAGTGTTACCGTTAGGCTAGGGTTAGGGTTAGGGCTATGGCTCAGTTTTGTTTTAGAGCTAGGCCTAGGGTTAGGGCTAGTTTTAGGATTAGCAATACTGTTAGGGCTAGTGGTAGGATGGTTGTTAGGCTTAGATTTATTGTTATGATTAGATCTAGGTTCAGGGCTAGGGCCTGTATTAGGGTTAACATTAGGGATAGTGTTTGGGTTAAAGTTACAGATAGGGTTAGAAGTAGAAATAGGACTGGGGTGTAATTAGAGTCATTCTTTGGGCTAGTGTTAGAGGTAGGTTTAGGGTTACTGCTAATATAGGGCTAGGATTAGTGCTATGGTTAGTGTTAGGGTTAGGCCAATAGTTAGGGATTGGGTTATGGTTAGTTTTAGTGTTCGTGTTAGGGTTAGATTTAGGGGAAGGGATGAGGTTATAGCTAGGTTTAGATCTAGGGTTTGGGTTAGAATTTGATTTAGGGCTAGGGTTAGTGTTCAGATTAGGATTAAGGCTAGGTTTAGTGCCAGGAAGAGGATATGTGTTAAGAGTAGGGCTAAGATTAGGGCTAGGGCTAATGTTAGGTCCAGGTTCAAAGTAAGTGGTAGTTTTATGTTTAGGTTATGACTAGGTCTAGTGTAAGGGTTAAGTTTAGGGTAAGGGTCAGGTTTAGAGCTAGGTGATTTATTAGGGTCAGGGCCCAGGTATGGTTTGGTTTAGGTTAATGTTTCTGGTTAAGGCTTGTATTAGCATTAGGGTTCAGTTTAGGATTAGAATAATGGATAGGGTTAGGTTTAGGATTCAGGTTAGGTTTGGAGTAATGGATATGGTTATTGTTAGTGATAGGGTTAGCGTTAGGCCTAGGGTTAGCATTTGGGTTAGGCTTATCTTTAATGTAATGGATAGGGTTAGAGCTAAGTTTAGGGCTACGGTTAAGGTTAATTTTATGGCTAGGGTTAGGTGTCGCGACCCCTTGCCTGCAAGGAAGACGCAACTCAGGAATCTTCTTTCAGCAGTTTATTCAGGCCCTTGATATTTCTTCTTCTACCCCTCGGATGCCCCTCCCAGCCTTAATAAAGCATCTCAAGCCCCAATGCAAAGCTGCCACGTGGAGCTTTCTCATAGGATGGTGAAAAATCATGTGCCAACTCTCCCAAATAAGGAGTTGTTTGTCACAGACCACAGCAGAGCCAGCGCCATCTTGTAATGGCGACCATAGTCTGCAGAAACGGCAGAAGCAGCTCACCACAGTTCCCCCTTTCTGTTTTCTTAAAACAATACAGGCGAGAGTAGAGGTCCTATCCCACTGTGCAGAAGTGGCTGCATAGTATGGCTCAGTCCTAAGGAGGGCCCTTCCCCAGATCTGAGGCCATATCAGCCGATGCCTTTTTTCGTTGGGCGGGGCGTGGACGCGTCTAACCCGCATGCAATAGGACATGCTCTCCTTGAGGTCCACGTCAAGGATCACTCAAGTGCAGTGCCTTGCCTCGCATCCTGTATCATGACGATGGTGGACGAAGGGGGATAGCTGAGGCTGAACTGTGGCTGTTTATAACAACAAACAAGTTGACAACACCCTGAAAGAAAAGCACGGACTTTAAGACGATAGAAAAGCACTAGTGTGGAAACCCATCTGCGTGCAATGGCAGTAAGACCGGCAGAGTGCAAGGGCTTTCCAACACTAAGAGAATAACAAGGAAAGTCATGTCGATCCCAGTGCAATGTTATAATAACTTGGGGTGTAACGACCATGTCAAAGGTTTACTGTTTAAGATGCGCAAGCCAGACTTGAGGCAAGTTGCCATTTTCTAAAGCTGCAAGAGCTTGTATGATCATAGCCTTATCGTGAGCACTACGGGCCTTAAGGTGACAGAGAAACCACAAACAGAGGAACATACCGAAGCAACACATTGCACCAAAAATGCCTACCCCCACCCACTCTTTGAAGAAGGAAAAAGCAGAAGATATCCAATCGGTGAATTGACCCAAAGTCACGGGATCGACACGGGTACTGTTCAAGACAGCTATCTGGGTTAGTTGAGACTGGATCATGTCTTCCACTGCCATGGACCAATTTCCGGCCAAATATTAGCCAATGATGTGGGAGGCATTCCTGGAATCATTAAATCTGACAGAGGTTATGCATAAATGTGCACGTTGGTCAACACAACCCAAAAGCACCAAGTCAGCCAATTCTTCTACCTGAGCTTGGAGTAAATCTATTCTTTGGTTGGCATTAAAATCCCTGACAAAATATGTTGATTAATTGTATTTTGGGATTCAAGTATGGTGGAAGTTTGTTGAACAACTTGATTAATGGTGGCAGCAGTTTGTACTTGACTGGCCATGGCCACTCCGGCCGTAACCGCTGCAGCAGCAGACACTGCCACAGCTGTCACTATAGCTGCTGTAATTCCAAAATTCCTGCGGACTCTAAGTAGTTCAACAATGGGGAATTTATCTGGGTCCGCAGTGACTGGGATTGGGACAAAAGTTGGAATTTTCATAACCACTGCTACAGTCCAAGAACCATTCCAACACTCAGATAAGAGACAGGTAATACTAGAACAATCCAGCATCCCCGACGAGGTGTCATTAGCCAAAAGGAGCAAGAACGGGGATTGGACGCAGACCATTGCAGGGGGCAATGTGGCATTATATAGCAAAGAGTTGAACGAAACAGATGTAAGTCTATTACCTCGTTCACTCTCCCTAACAGTGCCAGAACATTAGCCAGCCAGCTTTTGGCTCCCAGCAATTGAGCCAATGCAGAAATATCGGCTGAAGCCCCCTTCTCATTGGAAATTAGCCATTGAAACCAGGACCAACCTACTCCTGTAGAAATCCTGTCTATTGATTTGCAAATCTACCCTGCCCCAAGAGCATATCCTTGTCCCAATGGGGGTGTCCCGCCGCATGGTTTTGGGTGGCCTGCTCTATTGCGCCCTCTAGCACAAATGCTCTCCAGTCCAAATATTTACCCGGGGAAACACAAGCCCGAACAAGGCTAGCCCAATCAGAGGGAGTCATGCAGTATCTAGACAGACTCTCCACCTGAGTTAGTGTGAAGGCGGCATCCACCCCATAAGTGCGCACAGACTCCGCCAGGGTCTTCACAATTTTAAAATCTAAGGGTTCATGGAATCTTCCCCTATTGTCATCCTGAAAAACTGGATAAGCAAGACCCATCTCAGCGTTAACAGCCCTCCATGTTTGGGCATGGAAAGCTCTCCCCGAAACACCCCCACCATATGGTGGTGGATCCGGGGGATCACTTTTCTTGAGCCCCTGTTTATTTCCGTTCCCTTCTCCTATAGCTAAACTCTCTAGCTGACGAGACAACCTCCTGAGCTCTTCCTCCTCATCCTCATCTTCCTCTGACCCACTTTCACATGGGGGTGTGCACAGCACACTGAGATCTGGATACAAATCGTCTCCTCCCCTGTTTCACGCTCCGCACACTCCCATCATCCTGAGGCACCTCACTTCCTGCCGTCTCTGATTTCTCCTCATGTAATTGCTCTAGAACTTCCTGTCCTTTAGTAAGTGTTTCCTGACATCTGCCATCTGTAAGGCAACTACGGACCATTTTCCAAAGGGGTATCACCCCACCCTCTAATATGCCCTGCTCAGAAGCAAAGTCAAGATCTTTGCCTAATTTATCCCAACTAGGTACAGTAAGGCTGCCCGAAAATGCAAACCACGGTGCAGCGATATCTATCTTCTGTAAAAATCTCTGTAAAGTACTATGTTTCACTTCCAGGCCCTTGGAACGTAACAGGCCATCTAGGGCCAGGAGAAGCGGACTTGAAGATGCGGCACCCATGACACAACAACAAAAGAAGCACAAAAAACAAAAGCGAAATGACACAACAAAAGAAACACAGAAAACAAAAGCGAAAGTACACAGTGCAGCTGCAATAAAATGTAATGCTCTCTCTTTCTTTAACAGAGGAGCTGCCCCGCTTTGGTCGCGGATCCCACTTACCTGGGACTAACTGGTGCACCACCCCTGACTGCTGAAAGTTCTGGTTCCCGGGTTTCGGCACCACTTGTCGCGACCCCTTGCCCGCACGGAAGACGCAACTCAGGAATCTTCTTTCAGCAGTTTATTCAGGCCCTTGATATTTCTTCTTCTACCCCTCGGATGCCCCTCCCAGCCTTAATAAAGCATCTCAAGCCCCAATGCAAAGCTGCCACGTGGAGCTTTCTCATAGGGTGTTGAAAAATCATGTGCCAACTCTCCCAAATAAGGAGTTGTTTGTCACAGACCACAGCAGAGCCAGCGCCATCTTGTAATGGCGACCATAGTCTGCAGAAACGGCAGAAGCGGCTCACCACAGTTAGGGTTAGGCCTAGGTTTAGTGTCAGAATTAGGTTTAGGGTAAGTATTAGAGTTTGAGCTAGGGTTAGGTCTAGAGCGAGGGTTAGTGTTAGAGTCAGGGTTATTGTTATGATTAGTGAAATGTTTAGAATTTGAGCTAGGTTTAGGACTAGGGTGAGGGTTAGGGTTAGGGTTAGATCTAGGATTACAGTCAGGGTTACAATTAGTGCTAGGTTTAGCTCTAGGATAAGGACTAGGTTTGTGTGATGTTTATGGCTAGCGTTAGGACTATGGGTAATGTAAGAGCTCAGGTTATGTTTATGGCTAATTTTAGGGTTAGGGGTTATGGATATGTGTAGTGTTAGGGTTAGGTTTTGGATTTGGATAAGGTTTAGAGCTAGGGTTTGTGTTAGGGTAAGCGTCATTTATTTGAGTTAGGGTTAGGGCCAGAATTAGGAATAGCATTTGGTCTAGGGATATGGTTAGTCTTTGTTTTAGGTTAAGGGTTAATGTTAGGGCTAGTTCATGGATTGTGTTTGGGGCTAGGGCTAAATTTATGACTCTATTTGGGATTAGGTTTGGTCTAGTGCTAGTGTTACTGTTAGTTTTAGGTATAGGTTTACTGGTAGGGGTAGAGTTAGGGTCCAGTTTAGGGTTAGCATCAGGTTTAGATATAGGGTTAGTGTTAGGGTCAGAATAAGGGTCAGGGTTTGGGTTAGGGCTAGAGCTATTATGAGGCCTAGGGTTAAATCTAGTAATAGAGTTAGGGCTTGGGATAGGCTAAATGTTAGTGTTAGGACTACAGTAGCATTAGGGTGAGGGTTTGGTTTAGGGTAAGGGATAGGATTAGAGGTAGGGTTAGGATTAGGGATAGGGTTAGGGTTAATCTTAGAGTTAAACCTAGGGGTAGATCTCGGATTCGCACTATGATATTTGTTAGCATTAGAGCTATGGCTAATGCAAGAACTTGGTTTCTGATTAGGGCTACTTCTTGGTTTAGCATTAAGGAAATGTTTAGAGCTAGGGTTAGTGTTAGAATCCGAGCCAGGTTCAGGGTTACTTCCAGGGTTAGGTTTTGCACTCAAATGATGGCAAGATTTAGGGTTAGTGTTTGGTTTAGGTTAAGGGTTAAGGTTAAGTTTATGGCTCAGTTTTGTTTTAGGGCTATGTTAGGGTTAGGCCTAGTTTTCCAATTAGCATTGCTGTTAGGGCTGGTGTTAGGGTTAGATTTAGGCTTAAGTTTAGGTTTTAATCCAGGTTTAGGTGTAGAGCAAAGGATAGAGCTAAGGTTGGGGCTAGGGATAGGCCTAGGTTTTGGGTTACAGTAAAGAATAGGTTTAGAACTAGGGATAGGGCTAATTTGAGTGTTAGAGTTAGTATTAGGGATAGGGATAAAGTTAGGTTTAGTGTTTATGCCTAAATTAGGCCTAGGATTAGTGCTAGGGTTAGTGTTAGGTTTGGGACTAGGTTTAGGGCTTAACCAGGTTAGTGTTAGTGTTAGGGTAAGATATGATGATACAGCTATGTTTAGTGCTAGGACAAGAGATAAAATTAGGGATAGGGTTAAAATCAGGGTTAGGATTAAGTCTGGGCTTAGAACTAGGATTAGGGTAGGGATAGGTCTAATGTCAAGTCTAGGATTAAGGTTAGGTAGTGTTAGGGATAGGGTTATGGCTCAGTTTTGTTTTAGAACTAGGCCTAAGGTTAGGGCCTAGTTTTATGATTAGCAATAGTGTTTGGGCTAATGGTAGAGTGAGGTTTAGGCTTAGATTTATTGTTATGGTTAGATCTAGGTTTAAGGCTATGGCTAGGGTTAGGGCTAAGTTTAGGGCTAGTGTCAGGGTTATGGTAACAGATAGGGTTAGAACTAAAAATAGGGCTTGGTTGTGAGTTTGAATTAGTCTTTGGGCTAGGGTTTGGGGTAGGTATAGAGTTACAAATAAATTAGGGCTAGGATTAGTGCTAGGGTTAGTGTTAGGTTTAGGCCTAGGGTGAGGTTAAATGTTAGTGTTAGGGTTAGGATTAGGTTTAGGGGAAGGGATAGGTTATAGGTAGGGTTAGGGATAAGGCTAGGATTAGGGCTAGGGCTAATGTCAGGTCTAGGTTTATGGGATAGTATTACTTTTATGTTAGGTTATTACTATGTCTATTGTAAGGTTTAGGTGTAGAGTAAGGGCCACGTTTAGAGCTAAATGTATTATTAGAATCAGGGTCTAGGTAGGGTTTGGTTTAGGTTGATTTAGGGTTAATGCTTGAATTAGCAGTGGGTTCAGGTTAGGGTCAGGGTAATGGATAGAATTAGGTTTATGTTTCTAGTTAGGTTTAGAGTAATGGATAGGGTTAGTGTTAAGAATAGGTTTATCGTTAGCCATAGGGTTAGCATTTGGGTTAGGCTTATCTTTAGGGTAATGTATAGGGTTAGAGCTAAGGTTAGGGCTAAGGTTAATTTTAGAATTAGGGTTAGGGTAAGTGTAGGCATTTGAGTTGGGATAGGGCTAGTGGGAGGGTTAGGTTTTGAGTCAGGGCTAGTGTTAGGTTTAGGGTTAGGGTTATATTTAAACTGAGAATTAGAGTTTGAGCTAGCGTTAGGGCTAGGACAAGGTTTTAGCATTAGGGTTAGGTCTAAGGTTATGGTTAGGGGTTATGATTAGGGCTAGGTTTAGGACTAGCATAAGGGCTAGGTTTTGTGTGATGTTTAGGGCTAACATTAGGGCTTTGGGTAATGTAAGAGTGAGGGATATGGTTATGGCTAGTTTTAGAGTCAGGGTTATGGATAAGTCTAGAGTTAGGGTTAGGTTTTAGTGTAGGGTAAGGTTTAGATCTAGGATTTCTATTAGATTAAGCGTCATTGTGGGGTTATTGTTAGTTTTAGGTTTAGTGCCACAATTAGGACTAACTTGGGGTCTACTGATAGGTTTAGTCTTTACGTTAAGTTTAAGGGTTATTGTTAGGGCTAGTGCTAGGTTTCTGTTTAAGGCTAGGGCTAGATTTATGACTCTATTGCAAATCAGGCTTGGTCTAGAACTAGTTGTAATGGTAGGTTTATGTAAAGGTTTACCGGTAGACGTAGTCTTAGGGTTCGGTTTAGGGATAGGGTAAGGTTTAGATCAAGGGTTAGTTTAGGGTCACAATAAGAGTCAAGGTTAGAGTTAGGGTTAGAGCAAAATGAGGGCTATATTTAGTACTAGTAATAGAGTTAGGGTTTGGGATAGCATAAGAAATATAGTTAGGACTAGGGGTAGTATTAGGGTGAAGGTTTGACTTAGGGTAAGGGATAGGGTTAGAGGTAGGGTTAGGGTTAGGGTTTGGTTTAGTGTTAGAGTTAAGGTTAGGGTTATAGTTAGCTTACGGTTTGTGTTATGGTTAGGGTTACAGTTACAGTTAGTATTAGACAGGGTTATAAATTTTTAGGTTTAGGGTTAGTGTTAGGGTTATGGTTAAGGTTAGGTTTAGGGTAAGGTTTAGGGTTAGGGTTAGTGTTATGGTTAGGGTTAGGTTTATTGTTAGGGTTAAGGTTATGGTTAGGAATAGTTTTAGATTTAGTTATAGGGTTAGGGTTAGGTTTAGGGTTAGGGTTAGTGCTAGGGTGTGTGTTACGGTTAGGTTTTGGATTAAGGCTAGGGTTACAGTTAAGATTAGGTTTACAGTTAGGGTTAAGGTTAGTGTTAGTGTTAGGCTCAGGGTTAGTGTTAGTGTTAGGTTTAGAGTAAGTGTTTGTGATAGGTTTAGGGTTAGGATTCAGATTAGGGTTAGGGTGAGATTTAGAGTTAGGGTTAGGGTTAGGTTTAGGGTTAATGTTAGGTTAGTGTTAGGTTTAGAGTTAGGGTTAGGGTTAGTGTTAGGTTTAGGGTTAATGTTTGTGATAGGTTTAGGGTTAGGGTTCAGATTAGGGTTAGGGTGAGTTTTAGAGATAGGGTTAGGGTTAGGTTTAGGATTAATGTTAGGAATAGTGTCAGGGCTAGGGTTAGGGTTTGTGTTAGTGATAGGTTTTGGGTTAGTGTAGGGTAAGGTTTAGGTTTAGGGTTGGGGTTAGTGTTAGCATTAGAGTTAGGGATAGGGTTAATGTTAGTGTTACGGTTCGAGTTAGTGTTAGGTTTAGGGTTAGTGTTAGGTTTAGGCTTAGGGATAAGTTAGTGTTAGTTATACAGTTATGTTTAGGGTAAGGTTTAATGTTAGTTAATGTTAAAGTTAGTGTTAGGATTAGGGTTAGAATTAGGGTTAGGTTTTGGGTTAGGTAAAGTTTAGGGTTAGAGTTAGGTTAGGGTTTGAGTTATGGTTTGGGTTAGGGTTTGGGTTAGCGTTTGTGTTAGGTTTAGGGTTAAAGTTAGGGTTTGTGTTAGGGTTATTGTTAGGATGTGGGTTAGTGTTAGGGTTATGGTTACGAGTATGGTTAGTGCTTGTATTAGGGTTTGTGTTAGGGTTCGGTTAGGGTAAGGTGTAGGCTTACAGTTAGGGTTAGTGTTAATGTTATTGTTATGGTTAGGGTTAAGTTTAAATTTAGTGTTTGGGTTAGGGTTAGAGTTAGGTTTAGGGTTAGTGTTAGATTTAGCGTTAGAGTTAGGGTTAGATTTATGGTGAGGTTTAATGTTAGTATTTGGGTAAGGGTTAGTGTTAGGGTAAGGGAAAGGATTAGGGTTAGGGTTTGTGTTAGGGTTTGTGTTAGGGTTAGCTTTAGGGTTAGGGTTAGGGTAAAGGTTAGGTTTAGGATTACTGTTTGGATTAGGTTAGTTTTAGTGTTGATGTTTAGGTTAGTGTTAGGGTTATGTTTAAGTTTAGGGTTAGCATTAATGTTTGGGTTAGGGTTATAATTAGTTTTACAGTTAGTGTTAGGTTTAGCATTAGGATTAAAATTAGGTCTAGAATTAGGATTAGGTGATTGTTAGGGCTCGGGTAAGGGTTAGGGTTAGGGTTAGTGTTAGGATTAGGTTTATGTTTAGAGTTAGGGACAGGTTAAGTTTAGGGTTAGGTTAGAGTTTGTGTTAGGATTAAGGTTAGGGTTAGGGTTAGGATTAGGGTTAGGGTAAGGGTTAGTGTTAGTGATAGGGTTATTTCTTCTGTTAGTTTTAGAGTTAGTGTTAGGGTTAGGGTTTAGGTTACTGTTATGGAAAGGGTAAGGTTTTTTGTTAGGGTTAGTGTTATGATTAGGATTAATGTTAGTGTTAGGGATAGGGTTAGGGTGAGAGTTAGCATTATGGTTAGGGTTAGGCGTAGTGTAAAAGTTAGGGTTAGTGTTAGGGTTGGTGTTAGAGTTAGAAGTGTTGTTTGGGTTATTTTTAGCGTTAGGGTTAGGTTTAGGGTTAAAGTTACGGTTAGCATTAGGGTTAGAATTAGGGTTAGTGTTATGGTTAGCATTAGAATTAGAATTTGGTTTAGGACTAGTGTTAACATTAGGGTTAGGGTTAGGGTTAGTTTTAGTGTTAAGGTTATGTTTAGGGTTAGGTTTAATGTTAGGTTTAGTTTTAGGTTTAGGGTTAGTTTTAGGATTAGGTTTGTGTTCGGGATAGGGTTGGGGTTAGGGTAAGCTTTATGGTTGGTGTTATTGTTAGACTTAGGATTAGGGTTAGGTTTAGTGTTAGGGTTAGGGTTAGGATTTGGTTAAGGGTTAGGTTTAGTTTTAGTGTTAGGATTATGCTTAGGCTTAGGGTTAGTGTTAGGTTAAATGTTATCATTTGTGTTATGGTTAGGGTTTGGTTTAGGGTTAGGGTTACAGCTAAGTTTAGGGTTATGGTTAGGGTTACGGTTAGTATTAGCGTTAGGGTTAGGGATAATGTTAGGGTTAGTGTTTGTGATAGGTTTAGGTTTAGGCTAAGGGTTCAGGGTAGAGTTAGGGTTAGTTTTAGAGTTAGTGTTAAGGTTGTGTTTAGCATTAGTGTTAGGGTTATTGTTAGGGTTAGGGTTTGTGTTAGGTTTCGCGTTAAGGTTATCTTTAGTGTTATGGTTAACATTAGAGTTATATTTAGTGTTAGGTTCATGGTTACAGTTAAGTTTAGGATTAGTTTTAGGTTCAGGGTTACGTTTACGGTTAGGGTTAGTTATAGGTTTAAAGTTGGGGTTAGGGTTAATTTTAAGATGAGGTTAAGGGTTAGTGTTAGGGTTAATATTAGGGTTAGGGTTATGTTAGGATTAAGGTTAATGTTAGGTTAGGGTTAGAGTTAGGGTTTTTTAAGGTTTGTGTTAGGGTTATTGTTAGGATTAGGTAAGGTTTAGGGTTAATGTTAGGTTAGGGTTAGGGTTATGTTTTTTTAGACTTTGTGTTAGGGTTAGGGTTAGGTTTAGGGTTTGTGTTAGGTTTAGGTTTTGTGTTAGGGTTAGGTTTAGGAAGTGGGTTAGTGTTATGGTTACAGATAGGGTTAGGTTTAGGGTTCGTGTTAGAGTTACAGTTAGGGTTAGTTTTAGTGTTAGTTGTAGGTTTACAGTTAGAGCTAGGGTTCGTGTTATGGTTAGAATTAGAGTTAGGGATAGGATTAGTTTTTGAGTTAGTGTTAGAGTTACATTGAGGTTTGTCTTAGCATTATGGTTAGATTAAGTGTTAGGATTAGGGTTACCTTTATGGTGAGGTTTAAAGTGAGTGTTAGCATTAAGATTAGGGTTAGTTACGCGGTTAGTGTTAGTTATAGGGTTAATGTTAGTGTTAGGATTAGGGTTAGGATTAGGTTTAGTGTTATGCTTAGGTTTAGGGTTAGGGTTAGCTTTAGGGTTAAAGTTAGGTTGATGGTTAGTGTTAGTGTTAGGGTTATTGTTAGGGTTAGGGTTTGTGTTAGGCTTAGGTTTATGGTTAAGGTTAGGTTTGCTGCATGGGAGAGTTTTAGTGTTATGGTTAGCATTAGGTTTAGTGTTAAGGTTAATGTTAGGGTTTTCTTTAGGTTTTAAGGTTAGTGGTAGGTTTAGGGTTAGGTTTAGGGTTTGTGATAGGGTTCGTGTTAGGGTTAGGTTTAGGGTTAGGGTTAGTGTAAGTGTTAGTGAAAGGGTTAGTGTTAGTGCTAGAGTTAGGGTTAGGGTTAGGTGTTAATGTTAGCGATAGATTTAGAATTAGCGTTAGTGTTGGAGTTAGGGTTAGGTTTAGGGTTAGTGTTCTGGCTACAGTTATGGTTAGGCTTAGTGTTAGGTTTAAGGTTAGGGTTTTTGTTAATGTTACTCTTAGGGTTAGTGTTATGTTAATGGTTAGGATTAGGGTTAGTTTTAGGGATAGGTTTAGAGTTAGTGTTAGGTGTAGGGTTAGTTTTAAAGTTATTGAAATGGTTAAGTTAAGATTTAGCGTTAGGGATAGTGTTAGGTTTAGGGTTAGGTTTATGGTTATGTTTAGTTTTAGAGTTAGGTGTAGGTATAATGTTAGTGTTAGGTTTAGTGTTAGGGTTCAGGTTATATTTTGTGTTAGTGTATTGGTTTGTGTTAGGGTTAGTATTAGGGTTACTGTTAGGGTAATGTTTAAGAATACGGTTAGTTTTAGGGTTAGTGTTACTATTAGGTGTAGGGTTAGGGTTAGGGTTAGTTATAGGGTAAGGTTTGGGTTAGGGTTAGGGTAAGTGTTAGAGTTAGGGTTAGGTAGAGTTTAGGGTTAGGGTTAGGGTAAGGGTTAGGGTTATTATATATATAGTGTAAGTGTTAGGGTTAAGCCTTGATTTAAAATTAGTGTTTGGGTTAGGGTTAGAATTAGGTTTATGATTAGCTTTAAGGTTAGTGTTAGGTTAAGTTTATGTTTCGGGTGAGGTTTAGGGTTAGTATTAGTGTTAAGGTTATGGATAGGGTTAGTGTTAATTTTAGGGTTATGGTTAGGTTTATGGTTAGGGTTAGGTTTAATATGAAGGTTAAAGTAAAGTTTAGACTTAGGGTTAGTTTTTGGGATAGGGTTAGGGTTTTGTTTCGTGTTAGGGTTATGTTTATGGTTAGGTTTAGGTTTAAGGTTAAGGTTACAAAAAGAATTAGGGTTAGGTTTTGGTTCTGGGTTAGTGTTACGGTTAGGGTTAGAGTTAGAGTTAGTGTTAGGCTTAGGGTTTGTGTTAGTGTTAGTGTTAGGTGTATTTTAGGATTAGGGTTAATGATAGGGCTAGGTTTATAATTAGGGTTACATTTAGTGTTAGGGTTTTGGTTAGGTTTAGGGCTAGTGATAGGGGTAGGGTTGCAGGTATGGTTAATGTTAGTGTTAGGGTTAGGGTTAGTGTTAGGGTTCATGTTAGCGTTCGGGTTAGCATTAGGGTTACAAAAGGGTTAGGGTTAGGTTTAGATTAGGGGTAGGGTTATGGTTTGGGTAGATTTATGTTAAGGTTAGGATTATGGATAGGGTTACAGTTAGGTTTACAGTTAGAGTTTGGTTTAGAATAGTATAGTGTTAGGGTTAGTTTTAGTTTTAGGTTTATGGTTAGGTTTAGATTTAGGTTTCGGGTTAGGTTTAGGGTTTGTTTAATGTTTAGGGTTAGAGTTAGGGTTCATGTTAGGGATAGGGTTAGAGTTAGTTTTAAGGTTAGGTTTAAGGTTAGGGTTAGGGTTAGTATTATGGTTTAGGTTAAACTTAGGGTTAAAATTAGTGTTTGGTTTAGGGTTAGACTTGTATTTATGATTAGTGTTATGGTTAGTGTTAGGTTAGAGTTTGGTTTAGAGTCAGGTTTAGGGTTAGTGTTAGTGTTAGGGTTATGTTTAGGGTTAATGTTAGTGTTAGGTTTAGGGTTAGGCTAAGTATTAGTGTTAGGTGTAGGGTTAGGTTTAGTGTAGGCATTGGGTTAGATTTAGGATTAGATTCATGGATAGTGTTAGGGTTAGTGATAGGTTTAGGGTTAAGTTTAGTGTAGGATTAGGTTTTGAGTTAGTTTTAGGGTTAGGTTTAGGTTTAGTATTAGCGATAGGATTAGGACTAGGGTTAACATTAGTGTCATTGTTCAAGTTAGGGTTAGATTTCAGGGTTAGTGTTAGGTTTAGGCTTTGGTTAGGTTTAGTGTTAGGTTTACAATTATGTTCGGGTAAGGGTTAGTGTTAGGTTTAGGATTAAAATTAGTGTTAGGGTTAGTGTTAGGGTTAGATTTAGGGTATGGTTTAGGTAAGGTTTAGGGTTAGAGTTAGGTTAGGTTTAGGGTTATGGTTTGAGTTAGGGTTTGTGTTAGGGTTAGGGTTAAAGTTATGGTTTGTTTCAGGTTTATTGTTTGGATGTGGGTTAATGTTAGGCTTGTGGTTACGAGTAGGGTTAGGGTTCGTGTTAGGGTTAGTGTTAGGGTAAGATGTAGGCTTATGGTTAGGGTTAGGGTTAATGTTATGGTTATGATTAGGGTTAGGCTTAGAATTAGCATTTGGGTTAGGGTTGGAGTTAGAATTAGTGTTAGTGTTAGGGATAGGGTTAGATTGAGTGTTAGGTTTATGGTTAGGTTTATGGTGAGGTTTAGTGTTAAGGTTAGGTTTAGGTTTAGTGTTACAGTTTCTATTAGGTTAGCTTAAGGGTTAGGGTTGGGTTATGCTTAGGTATAGGGTTAGTGTTAGGTTTATTGTTAGGTTTTGTGTTATGATTAGGGTTTGGGTTAGGCTTAGGGTTAAAATTAAGTTTATGGTTACGGTTAGAGTTACAGTTAGTGTTAGGGTTAGGGTTGGTTTTTGTGATAGGGTTAGGTTAAGGGTTAGGATTCAGGATAGGGTTAGGATTAGTTTTAGAGTTAGCATTAAGGTTGGGTTTAGGGTTAGTGTCAATGTTATTGTTAGGGTTAGGGTTTGTGTTAGGTTTCGGGTTAAGGTTATTGTTAGAATTATGGTTAAGATTAGAGTTGTATTTAGGGTTAGGAATAGGGTTACACTTAAGGTTAGGATTAGTTTTAAGTTCAGGGTTAGGTTTTGGGTTACAGTTAGTTATAGTGTTAAATTTTCGGTTAAGGTTAGTGTTAAGGTTAGGTTAAGGGTTAGATTTAGGGTTTTTATTAGGGTTAATGTTAGGGTTAGGTAAGGATTAGAGTTAATGTTAGGTTAGGGTTAGGCTTATATTTTTTTACACTTTGTGTTAAGGTTAGGGTTAGGGTTAGTGTTTGTGTTAGGGTTAGCATTAGGGTTAGGTTTTGTGTTAGAGTTAGTTTTAGAAAGTGGGTTAGAGTTAGGGTTATGGTTAGCGTTAGGATTAGGGTTTGTGTTAGAGTTACAGTTAGGGTTAGTTTGAGTGTTAGTTGTAGGTTTGAAGTTAGGGCTAGGGTTATTGTTATGATTAGAATTAGGGTTAGGGTTTGGATTAGTATTTGGGTTAGTTTTAGAGTTAGGTTGAGTGTTAGTCTTAGCATTATGGTTAGATTAAGTGTTAGGATTAGGATTAACTTTATGGTGAGGTTTAGGGTGAGTGTTAGTGTTAGGATTAGGGTTAGTTATAGGGTTAATTTTTGTTATAGGGTTAGTGTTAGTGTTAGGTTTAGGGTTACATTTAAGTTTAGGGTTAGGGTTAAAGTTAGAGTTACGGTTAGGGGATAGTGTTATTGTTAGTGTTAAGGTTAGGGTTTGTGTTAGGCTTAGGTTTATGGTTAGGGTTAAGTTTGCTGTTTGGTTTAGTTTTAGGGTTATGTTTAGCATTAGGTTTAGTGTTAAGGTTAAGATTAGGGTTTGGTTTACTTTTAGGTTTAGTGGTAGTGTTAGGATTAGGGTTAGTGTTCGTGTTAGGAATCGTGTTAGGGTTAGGTTTTGGTTTTGGGTTAAGTTTACAGAAAGCATTAGGGTTATTATTTTGATGTGGGTTAGTGTTACGGTTAGGGTTAGAGTTAGGGTTAGTGTGGGGTTAGTATTAGAATTTTTGTTAGTGTTTGTGTTTGGGTTAGTGTTTCGGTAACAGTTAGGATTAGGGTTAGGTTTAATGTTAGGTGTATGGTTAGGGTTAGGGTTAGTGATAGGGCTAGGTGTATAAATAGGTTTAGGGTTAGTGTTAGGGTTTGCATTAAGTTTAGGGCTAGTGATAGGGTTAGGTTTGCGGGTAGGGTTAGTGTTAGTGTTAGGGTTAGGGTTAATGTTAGGGTTCGTGTTATGTTTCGGGTTAGAATTAGGGTTATGTAAGGCTTAATGTTAGGGTAGAGTTATGGTTTGGGTGGATTAGTGTTAAGGTTAGGGTTACGGTTAGGATTAGGGATAGAGTTAGGTTTAGAGTTATTGTTAGGTTTAGAGTTATTGTTAGATTTAGTGTTAGGGTTATTGTTAGCATTAGGGTGAGGATAAGAGTTAGCATTAGTTTTAGTGTTAGGTTTAGGGTTAGGTTTAGGGTTTGTTTAAGGGTTAGGGTTAGAGTTAGGGTTTGTTTAAGGGTTAGGGTTAGAGTTAGGGTTCATGTTAGGAATAGGGTTAGAGTTAGTGTTAAGGTTATGTTTAGGGTTAGGGTTAAGGTTAGGTTTAGGATTTAGGTTAAACTTAGGGTTAAAATTGGTGTTTGGCTTGTTTTAGACTTACATTTATGATTAGTGTTATGGTTAGTGTTAGGTTACAGTTAGGTTTAGAGTGAGGTTAAGTATTAAAGATAGCGTTATTTTTAGGGTTACTGTTAGTGTTAGGGTTAGGATTAGGGTAAGTATTAGGGTTAGGTTTAGGGTTAGGTTTAGTGTTAGGCATTGGGTTAGATTTAGGATTAGGGTTAGGAAGAGTGTTTGGGTTAGTGATAGATTTAGGGTTAAATTTTGTGTTAGTGTTAGGGTTAGGGTTAGGGTTATTTTTAGCTTTAGGTTTAGGGTTAGGTTTATTGTTAGGCATTGGGTTAGATTTAGGATTAGGGTAAGGGAGATTGTTAGGTTTAGTAATATATTTAGGGTTAAATTTAGTGTTAGTGTTAGGGTTAGGGTTATTGTTATCTTTAGGTTTAGGGTTAGGTTTAGGATGTGTTTAAGGGTTAGGGTTAGAGTTAGAGTACGTGTTAGGGATAGGATTAGAGTTAGTGTTAAGTTTAGGTTTTCAGTTAGGTTTAGGGTTAGTTTTAGTGTTATGGTTAAGGTTAAACTTAGGGTTAAATTAGTGTTTGGGTTAGAGTTAGATTTACGTTTATGATTAGTGATATTGTTAGTGTTAGTTTAGGGTTAAGTTTAGAGTGAGGTTTACGGTTAGTGTTAGTGTTAGGGTTATGTTTAGGGTTAGTGTTAGTGTTATGGTTAGGGTTAGGGTTATGAAAAGTGTTAGGTGTAGGATTAGGTTTAGTGTTAGAGATAAGGTTAGATTTAGGATTAGGGTTAGGGATAGTGTTAGGTAAGTGATAGATTTAGGGTTAAGTTTAGTGTTAGGGTTAATGTGAGGTTTCGTGTTTCTGTTAGGGTTAGGATTTTGTTAGCTTTAGGTTTAGGGTTAGGTTTAGGGTTAGTATTAGGGTTATTGTTAGGGTTAAGATTGGTGTTCGTATTAGGGTTAGGGTTTGGTTTAGGGTTATTTTTCAGGTAAAATTTTGTGTTTGGGTTAGGGTTAGGGTTAGTGTTAGGTTTAGGTATAGGATTAGGTTTAGGGTTAGTGTAAGGGATAGGCTTATGGTTAGTGTTAGTATTAGGGTTAGAGTTATGTTTATGGTTAGGGTTAGATTTAGATTAGGGCTACATTTAGGGTTAGGGTTAGGCTTAGGTTTAGGTTTAGAATAAGTGTTAAGTTTAGGCTTATCATTATTGTTAGAGTGAGGTTTAGCTTTAGGGTTAGATTTATGGTGAGGATTAGGGTTATACTTTGTGTAAGGCTTAGTGTTTGGATATGGGTTAGGGTTTTGGTTAGGGTTTTGTTACTATTAGGTTTAGGTTTAGTGTTAGGGAAACTGTTAAGTTTCGGGTTAGTGTTATGGTTACAGTTAGTGTTAGGTTTAGTGTTAGGTTGAGGGTTAGGTTTAAGGTTAGGGTTAGTGTTAGGGCTAGCTTTAGGTATAGTGTTAGTGTTTGGGTTAGGTTTAGGTTTAGGGTTAAGGTAAGGGTTAGAGTAACGGTTAGGTTAAGGTCAGGGTTATGGTTTGGTTTAGGATTTGTTTTAGGTTTATGGTTAGATTTAGTATTAGTTTTTTGGTTGTGGTTAGGGTTAGTTTTACGTTAGTTTTAGGGTTAGAAGTAGGATTAAGGTAAGTGTTAGGGTTAGGGTTATGGTTTGGGTGAGGTTAGGGTTAGTGATATGGTTAGGGTTAGGGTTCATGTTAGGTTAGGTTTAGGGTTAGTGTTACGGTTAGTGTTAAGTTTTAAGTTTGGGAAAGGGTTAGGTAAGGGGTGTTGTTTAGGATTAGGTTATTTTTAGGGTTGTGATTTGCATTAGGGTTTGTGTTATGTTTAGGGTTTGGGTTAGGGTTTTATTAATTTTAGGGTTAGGGTTGGTGTTAGGGTTAGTGCCAGTGATAGTGTTAGGGTTTGGTTAAGTTTTAGGATTCATGTAGGGTTATGATTAAGGTTAGGCTAAAGGTTGGTGTTTGGGTTAGTTTTAGGGTTAGGGCTAGGGTTGGGATTAAAGTTAGGTTTATTGATAGTTTAGGTTTCATTTAGAGTTAGGATTTGTTTTAGGTTTAGGTTTAGTGTTAGGGATAGGATAGTGTTTGGGTTAGAGATAGTGTTAAGATTATGGATAGGTTTAGGTTTAGGGTTAGTGTTAGGCTTAGAGTTAGGGTAAGCAATAGTTTTTATGGTTAGTGTTTAAATTAAGTTTAGTTTAGTGTTAGGCTTAGGGTTATGGTTAGGTAGAGTGTTAGGTAAGGGTTAGGGTTTGTGTTATGTTCTGGTTAGGGTAGGGTTAGTTTTAGAGTTAAGGTTAGGGTTAGGGTTAGGGTTAATGTTACGTTTAGGGTTAAGGTTTGTGTTAGGGTTAGGGTAGGATTAGAATTTGTGTTAAGGTTTTGCTTAGGGTTATGGTTATGGTGATGGTTACAGTTAGTATTTGGGAAATTTATGGTAGGGTTAGGTTTCGGGTTAGTGTTAGGGTTAGGGTTAGAGTTAGTGTCAGGGTTAAGTTTAGGGTTAACATTAGAGATAATGTTAGTGTTAGGGATAGGGTTAGGATTAGGTTAGTGTTAGGTTGAGAGTTAGGTTTAAGCTTAAGGTTTATGATAGTTTTAGGGTTAGGTTTAGGGTTAAAGTTAGGTATAGGTTTAGGGTAAATTAAGGGTTAGGGTGAGGGTTAGGTTAGGATTAGGGTTATGATTTCAGGTAGGCTTTGTGTTAGGGTTAGGATTACTATTAGGGTTAGGGTTATGTTTAGTGTTAGGATTAGGGTTAAGGTTAGTGTTAGGGTTATACTTAGGGTTAGAATTAGTGTTAGGGTTGGGGTTAGGATTAGGTTTAGTGTTAGATTTAGGGTTAAGGTTATGGTCAGGTTTAGGTTTAGGGTTAGGTTTAGAGTTACAATTAGGGTTAAGCTTAGGTTTTAAACAAGTGTTTGGGTTACGGATAGAATTAGGTTTATGGTTAGTGTTAGGATTAGTTTTAGGTTATGGTTAGGTTTAGGGTAAGGTAAAGGGTAGTGTTAGTGTTATGGTTATGGTTACGATAGTGTTAGGGTTAAGTTTAGGGTTAGGGATAGGGTTAGTGTTAGGATAAGGGTTAAGTTTAGGATTAGTGTTGGGGTTAGTGTACAGGTTAGGGTTAGGTTTACAGTTAGTGTTTGGGTTAGTTTTAGAGTTAGAGATTGTGTTAGAGTTAGGGTTAGGGTTAGGCTTAGTGTTAGCTTTAAGATTAGGGTTTTTGTTATTGTTACTGTTAGGGTAACAGTTAGGATTAGGGTTAGGTTTAGGTTAGGTTTAGCGTTAGGTTTAAGTTTACTGAAAGGGTTAAGTTTCGGTACAGGGATAGTGTTAGAGTTAGGGTTAGGGTTAGGAATATTGTTAGGGTTACGGATAGTTTTAGGATTAGTGTTAGGGTTAGAGTTAGGGCTAGTGTTATAGGGTTATCATTCGGTTTTAGGGTTAGTGTTAATGTTAGGGTTAGGGTTACGTTTAGGGTTATTTTAGCATAACTCTTAGGGTTCGAGTAAGTGTTAGAGTTAGTGTTAAGGTTAGGGTTAGGTCAGTGTTACGGTTAGGGTTAAGCTTTAGTTTAAAATTAGTTTTTGGTTTATGGTTAGAGTTAGGTTTATGGTTAGTGTTAGGTTAAGTTTAGGTTTAGGTTTAGGGTTAGGGTTATTTTTAATATAGGGTTATGGTTAGGTTTAGTGGTAGTTGAAGGATTAGGTTTATTTTTAGTGTGAGTTTTAGGGTTAGTGTCATGCTTAGTGTTAGGGTTAAATAAGGGTTAGGGTTAGGGTTAGTTTTTGGGTTAGGGATAGGATTTGGTTCATGTTAGTGTTAGGGTTAGGGTTAGATTTAGATTTAGGGTTACAGAAAGGATTATGGTTAGGGTTCGCTTCTAGGTTTGTGTTAGAGTTAGGGTTAGGGTTAGTGTGTTAGTGTTAGGATTATGGTTTGTGTTAGTGTTAGTGTTAGTGTTAGGGTAACAGTCAGGATTAGGAATAGGGTTAATTTAAGGTTTAGATTTAGGGTTAGGATTGATGATAGTGTTATATTTAGAATTAGGGTTAGGGTTAGTGCTGGGTTTAGGATTATGTTTAGGGGTAGTGATAGGGTTAAGGTTGGGGGTAGGTTTAGTGATTGGTTTAGGGTTAGTGTTTGGGTTAGGGTACAGGTAAGTTTTTGGATTAGCATTCAGGTTAGATAAGGCTTAGTTTTGGGGTTAAGTTAGGGTCAGTGTTGTGGTTTGTTTGTATTTGTGTTAAGGTTAGGGTTAGATTAAGGTTATCATTACAGTTAGTTTTAGGGTTAGAGTTATTGTTATGTTTAGTGTTAAGGTTAGTGTTATTGTTACTGTTAGGGTTACGGTTAGGTTTACGGTTAGTTTAGGGTTAGGGTTAATTTTAGTGTTAAGGTTAAGGTTAAACTTAGGGATGAAATTATTATTTGCATTAGGGTTAGACTTAGATTTATGATGAGTGTTAATGGTTAATGTTAGGTTAGGGTTAGGGTTAGGGTGAAGTTTAGGGTTATTGTCAGTGTTAGAGTTAAGGTTAGGTTTAGTGTTAGGGATACACTTAGGGTTAGGCTTTTTGTTAAGTTTAGGGTTATAGCTAGGATTAGTGTTATATGTAGGGTTAGGTTTAGGTTAGGGATTGGGTTAGGTTTAGGATTAGGGTTAGAGACAGTGTTAGACTTAGCATTAAGATTAGTGTTAGGAATAGGGTTTTGTTGCATGTTTGTGTTAGGGTTAGGGATAGTTTTAGCTTTTGGTTTAGGGTTAGATTTAGGGTAAGGGTTAGATTTATTCTTAGGGTTCGGGTTAGTGTTAGTTTTAGGGTTAGGGTTATGTTTAGAACTATTGTTAGGCTTAGATTTCATGTTTGGGTTAGGGGTAGGGTTAATGTTAGATTTAGGTTTAGGTTTAGTGTTAGAGTTAGGGTTTGGGTTAGGGTAAAGGTAAGTGTTAGTATTAGGGTTAGAGTTAGTTTTAGGGTTAAGGTTAGAGTTAGGGTTAGGGTTAGATTTAGGTTTAGGGTTAGTGTTAAGTTTAGGGTTATTGTTATGGTTAAAGTGAGGTTTCGGTTTGGCTTAAGTTTAGGGTTAGTGTTATGATTAGGGTTAGAGTTTGTGTTAGGCTTAGTGTTCGGGTTAAGTTTAGGATTTCGGTGAGAGTTTGTGTTAGGGTTAGAGTTAGGTCTAGGGTTAAGTGTACAGTTAAGGTTAGGGTTAGTGTTACAGTTACAGTTATTGCTAGGTTTAGTGTTAGGTTAGAATTAGGTTTCGGGTTAGGATTAGTGTTAGTGTTAGGATTAGGTTTAGTGTTAGTGTTTGGGTTAGTGTTAGTGTTAGTATTAGGTTAAGAGTTAGGGTACATCTAAGTGTTAGGTTAAGGCTTAGGGTTAGGGTTAGTGTTAGGTTTAGGGATAGGGTTAGGTTTAGGGTTATGAATATTGTTAGGGTTAGGGATAGTTTTAGGATTAGTGTTAGATTTAGAATTAGGATTAGTGTTATGCTTAGGGTTAGCGTTAGGGTTAGGGTTAGTGTTAGCATTTGGGTAACGGTTAGGGTTGTTGTTAGGGTAACTGTTTAGTTTAGGGTTAGGGTAACTGTTAGGGTTAGTGTTAGGGTTAGGATTAGGTTTATGGTTATTATAGATTTAGAGTTATGTGTAGGTTTAAGGTGAGTGTTAGGTTTAGTGTTAGGGTTAAGGTTATGATGTGTTTTAGGGATAGTGTTTGTGTTAGTGATAGTGTTAGGATAAAGATTAAGATTAGGTTTAGGTTTAGGGTTAGATTTAGGGTAAGGTGTAGTGTTAGGGTTAGGTTTAGTAATAGGGTTAGGTTTAGGGTTAGGGTTAGGGTTAATTTTAGGTTTAGGGTTAGGTATAGAATTAGGTTTAGTGTTAGGATTATCATAAGTGCTAGGTTAGGGTTAGGGTTAGGGTGAGGTTTAAGGTTAGTGTTAGTGTTATGATTATGGTTAGGGTAAGAGTTAGGGTTAGAGTTAAGATTAGGGTTAGTGTTAAGTTTAGGTTTATGATTAGTATTAGTGTTAGGGTTAAAGTAATTGTTAGATTTAGGGATAGTGTCTGCATTAGGATTAGGGTTAGGGATTGTGTTAGGTTTAGGGTTAGGATTAGGATTAGGTTTAGGGTTAGGGTTAGGGTAAGGATGAGGGTTAGTGTTGGGGTCTGGGTTAGTGTTAGTGTTAGGGTAAGGTTAGTTTTACTGTTAGTTTTAAGGTTAGTGTATGAGTAATGGTTAGGATTAGGGTTATGTTTAGGGTTAGGGTTGGGGTTAGTTTTAGATGTGGGTTATGATATGGTTAGGTTTAGATGTGGGTTAATGATATGGTTAGGTTTAGGTATGTGTTTAGAGTTAGTGTTAGGGTTAGGGTTAGTTTTTGTGTTTGGGTTAGGGTTACTATTAGTGTTAGGTTTAGTGATACTGTTAGGTTAGGATGAGGCTTAGTGTTCGTATTAGGGTTCAGGTTAGGTTTAGGTTTATTGTTAGGGTTAGGGTTATTGTTAGGTTTAGGGTTAGGGTTAGATTTAGAGTTAGGTGTAGGTTTAAGGTTAGTGTTATTGTTAGTGTTCAGGTTATGGTTTGTTTTAGGATTATGGTTTGTGTTAGGTTTATGGTTAGTGTTAGTATTAGGGTTAGGGTTAGGTTTAAGGTTATTTTTAGGTTACGAGTAAGGGTGAGAGTTTGGTTTAGGGTTACGGTTAGGGTTAGGTTTAGGCTTAGGGTTAGTGTTAGGGTAACTGTTAGTTAGGGTTAAGGTTAGGTTTACAGTAGAGCTAAGTTTAGGTTTAGATTTAGGTTTGGGTTAGGGTTAGGGTTAGGGTTACGATTAGTGTTACTGTTAGTTTTAGGATAAGTGTTAGGCACAGTGTTAGTGTTAGGTTTAGAGTTAGTTTTAGAGTTAAATTTAGGGTTATGGTGAGGTTTAGGGTAAATGTTATGGTTAACGTTAGGGTTACGGTTAAAGTTAGTGTTAGGGCTAGATTTATGGTTAGGTTTAGTTTTAAGTTTAGGGTTGGTTTTAGGATTAGTGTTAGGGTTTAGTTAGGGTTAAAATTAGTGTTTAGGATTGGGTTAGTGGTTAAGGTAAGGTAAGGGAGAAGGTCAAAGTGAGATTAGGTTCAGGGTTAGGTTTATGTTTATGGTTATGGTTAAAGTTAGGTTTATGTTTAGGTTTAGTGTTACGGTCAGGGTTAGAGTTAATGTTAGGGTTATTGATTGGGTTACTGTTAGGATTAGTGTTAGTGTTAGAGTAAGGGATAGGGTTAGGATTAAGTTTCTGTTTAGGCTTAGGTTAAATTTAGTGTTAGGGTAAGAGTTAAGGTTAGGGTTAGTTGTTATTGTTAGGGTTAGTGTTTGTGTTAGGGTCAGAATTAGTGTTAGGGTTAGAGTTTTTGTTAAGATTAGGGTTAGCTTAGTATTATGGTTAGGCTTTTGGTGAGTGTAACGGTTAGTGTTAGGGTTAGTGTTAGTGTTTCATTTAAGGTTAGAATTAGGGTTAATGTTGGTGTTAGTATTAGGGTTAGAGTTAGGATTAGTGTTAGTGTTAGGATTAGGGTTAGGGTTAGGCTTAGGGTTAGTGATAGAGTTAGGATTTGAATAGGATTAGTGTTAGGTTTAGGTTTAATTAAGTCTTAGGTTTAAGGTTCGTTTATGGTTAGGATTATGGTTTTGGTTAGGGTTTGTGTTAGGGTTAGGGGAGGTTAAAATTACGCTTAGGGTTGGGTTCATATTAGGGTTCATGTTAAGGTTATTGTGAGGGTTAGGTTTAGGGTTCGGTTTAGGTTTATGGTTACTGTTACTGTTAGGTTTTGTTTTAGCGTTAGGGATAAGGACAGGGTTATTGTTATGGTTTGGATTAGTGTTAGTGTTAGGTTTATGTTTAGGTTTGGGATTTTGGTTCGTTTTAGTGTTAAGGTTAGTGTAAGTTTAGGGTTAGTGTTACGTTAGTGATAGGGTTAAGGTTAGGGTTAGGTTTAGGTTTCATGTTAGAGTTATTGTTATGGTTAGTGTTAGGGATAGGGTTAGGATTAGGTTTAGGTTTTGGATTGGTCTTAGGGTTAGGTTTAGTGTTAGTATAAGTGTTGGTAATAGGGTTAGGGTTAATGTTAGATTAAGGGTTAGGGTTAGGGTTAGAGTTACATTTAGGATTAGTGTTAGGGTTCAGTTTAGAATTAGTGTTAAGATTAGGTTTAGATTTTCTGTTAGGTTTACGCATAGGGTTATGATAAGTGTTATGGTTAGTGTTACATTTCAGGTTAGCATTTCTTTTAGTGTTTAGATTATGGTTAGTGTTAGGTTTAGGGTTAGGGTTAAGGTTAGGGTAAGGTTTAGGATTAGGGGTAGGATAGAGTTAGGGTTAGCAGTAGGGTACGTGTTATGATTAGGGTTAGGGTTATGGTAAGGTTTAGGTTTAGCATTAGGGTTAGAGTTATTGTTAGTGGTAGTTTTGAGTTAGATTTAAGGTCAGTGTTAATTTTAGGGTTAGGGTTAGGGTGAGGGTTAGGATTAGGTTCAGGTTTAGTTTTAGGGTTATTGTTAGGTTTAGGTAAAGGGTTAGTGTTAGCATGATATTTACTGTTAAAATTAGGGTTAGGGTTAGATTTAGTTTTAGGTTTAAGGTTAGGGTTAGGGTTAGGTTAAGTGTTAGTGTTAGGGTTAAGGTTATGGTTAGAGTTAGTGTTAGGCTTAAGTTAGGATTAGGGTTAGTTTTAGGATTAGAGACAAATTTAGTGTTCGCTTTAGAGTGAGGGTTAGTGTTAGGGTTTGCAATAGGATTTGGGTTAGTGTTTGGGTTAGGGTTATTTTTAGGGTTAGGTAAGGGTGAGGGTTAGGTTCAGATAAGGGTCAGCATTATGGTGTGGGTTAGGGTTTTTCTTAGAATTAGGGATAAGGTTATGGTTAGGTTTAGGGTTAGACTTAGTGTTAGGATTAGGTTTAGCATTAGGTTTAGTTTTCTAGTTAGGATTAGGATTAGGTTTAGTGTTTGGGTTAGGGTTAGAGTTAGGGTTATTGTTAGGTTTAAAGTTAGTGTTACTGTTAATGTTAGTTTTAGAGTTGGGCTTAGGTTTAGGATTAGTGTTATGGTTAGTGTTATTTTTAGGGTTAAGGTTAGGGTTAAGATTTTCCTTAAGGTTAGGATTAGGTTTAGGGTATGTGTTATGGTTAGGGTTAGGGTTACAGATAGATTTAGTGTTCAGGTTAAGGTTAGGGTTAGGTTTATTTTTAGGTTTGGGGTTAGTGTTAGCGTTAGTGTTAGGGTTCGGTTAGGGTTAAGGTTAGTGTTTGGGTTAGGTTTATGGTTAGGGTTATGTAAGTTTGAGGGTTAGGGTAAGATTAGGGTTAGGGTTATGGTTGTGTTAGGGTTTGTGTTAGGGTTAGAGTTATAGTTAGTGTTAGTGTTAGTGTTAGGTTTAGGATTACAGTTAGGTTTAGTGTTATGGTTGGTGTTAGGTTACAGTTAGGGTTAGGTTTGTGTTAGGGTTAGGTTTAGGTTTAGTGTTAGGTTTAGGGTTAGGGTTAGGATTAGGGTTAGGGTTAGGGTCAGGTTTAGGGTTAGGGTTAGGGTTAGGTTTATTGTTAGGGTTAGAGTTAGGGTTAGGGTTAGGGTTAGTGTTAGTGTTATTGTTAGGGTTAGTGTTAGGCTTAGGTTTAGGATTCGTTTTAGGGTTTGGTTTAGCATTAGGTTTAGGATAAGTGAAAAGATTAGATTGTAGATTATGATTAGATTTAGTGTTAGTGTTAGGTTTAGGTTTAGGGTTAGGTAAGGGTTAAGTTTCGGTATAGTTTAGGGTATGCATTATGGTTTGGAATAGAGTTTGTGTTAGGGTTAGGGATAGAGTTAGTGTTAGTGTTAGGGTTAGGATTATTGTTAGGGTTAGTGTGAGTGTTCATGATAGGATTAGGGTTAGGTTTGGGGTTAGTGTTAGGGCTAAGTTTAGGGTTTGGTATAGGCTTAGGGTTTGTTGTATGGCTAGGGTTTGTGTTCGGTTTAAGGTTAGGGTTAGGCTTAGTGTTACGATTAGTGTAAGGGTTCAGTTTACAGTTAGGTGTAGAAGGTTAGTGTTAGGGTTAGGTTAGGGTTAGGAGTATGGTTTTGGTTAGGGTTTGTGTTATGGATAGGGTTAGGTTTTGGATTATAGTTCGGGTTAGTATTAGAGTTAGTGTTAGTGTTGCAGTTAGGGTTAGGTTTAGTGTTAGGGTTAGGTTTAGTTTTAGTGTTAGGTTTAGGGTTAGGTTTATTTTTAGGGTTAGAGTTATAGTTAGGATTAGCATTAGGTTTAGGTATATGATTTGTGTTACAGTTATTGTTAGGGTTAGTGTTAGGGTCAGGGTTAGGGTTCATTTTAGGATTAGGCTTAGCTTTAGCGTTAGGATAAGTGTTAAGGATAGAATATGGATTATGGTTAGATTTAGAGTTAGGGTTATGGTTAGGATTAGGGTTAGGGTTAGGGGTAGGTTTAGGCATATATAAGGGTTAGGTTTAGGGTTAGGGTTAGTGTTTGGTTAGGGTTAATGTTAGGTAAGGCTTAGGGTTCAGTTTAAGTTAATGTAAGCATTATGGTTTGCATTAGAGTTTGTGTTAGGGTTAGGGATTGAGTTAGTGTTAGTGTTATGTTTAGGGTAATTTTTAGGGTTAGTCTTAGTGTTCATGTTAGGATTAGGGTTAGTTTTAGGTTTAGTGTTAGATTTAGATTTAGGTTTTGGTTTAAGTTTAGGGTTATTGGTATTGTTAGGGTTTGGGTTCAGATTAAGGTTAGAGTTAGGTTAAGTGTTAGGATTAGTGTAAAGGTTAGGTTTATGGTTAGGGGTAGATAACGTTATTGTAAGGGTTAGGTTAGTGTTAGGAATATGGTTTGGGATAGGGTTTGTGTTATAGTTAGGGTTAGGTTTAGAATTACAGTTCGGGTTAGTACTAGGGTTACTGTTAGTGTTGCAATTAGGGTTAGTTTTAGTGTTATAGTTAGGTTTATGTTTAGTGTTAGGTTTAGGTTTAGAGTTATGCTTAGGGTTAGGTTCAGGGTTAGGGTTAGGGTTAGTTTTATTTTTAGGGTTAAAATTATGATTAGGGTTAGTATTAGGTTAAGGTTTAGGGTTAGAGTTAGGGTTATTGTTACGTTTAGTGTTAGGTTTAGGGTTAGGATTAGGGTCCGTTTTAGGGATAGGGTTAGTGTTAGTGTTAAAATAAGGTTTACATTATAATGTGGATTACGGTTAGATTTAAAGTGAGGGTTAGGGTTAGGTTTAGGATTAGTGTTATGGTTAGATTTAGGAATTAGTCTTTCTGTTTTGGTTAAGTTTAGGGTTAGGTAAGTGTTAGGGTTCGGTTTAGATTAGGGTTAGCGTTGTGGTTTGTGTTAGGGTTGGTGTTAGGGTTAGGGTTAGATTTACAGTTACTGTTATTTTTGGTTAGGGTTAAAGTTTGGATTAGTGTTAGGTTAAGGTTAAGGTTAGTTTTAGCTTTAGTGTTAGGATATGGTTAGGGTTTGGGTGAAGTTTAGTTTTAGGATTATGATTAGGTTTAGGGATCACGTTAGGGTTATGGTTAGTGTTGGGTTTAGGATTAGTGATAGGATCATATAAGGGTTAGATTTTGGTTGGTTAGGGTTATGTTTTGGGGTAGGATTTGTGTTAGCATTTGTGTTAGGATTACATTTAGGTTTAGGGTTTGTATTAGGGTTACGGTTTGGGTTAGTGTTAGTATTAGTGTTAGGTTTAGGTATAGAGTTAGGGTTAGGGTTAGTGTTAGAATTAGTGTTTTTTTAGGGTTAGAGTTAGGTTTAGGGTGAGTGTTAGGGTTAGTGTTAGATATAGGGTTAGGTTTAGGGTTAGTACTACGGTTAGGGTTAGGGTTAGTGTTAGGTTTATGTTTAGGTTTTGGGTTAAATTAAGTGTTAATTTTAGGGTGAGGGATATGGTTAGAGTTTGTGTTTGTGTTAGGGTTAGGGTTGGTGTTTGGGCTAGTTTTAGGGTTAGGTTTAGGCTTAGGTTTAGGGTTTGGATTTCGATTAGGTTTAGTGGTAGGAGTGGTAGGGTTAGAGTTAGGGTTCATGTTAGGGTTAGGGTTAGAGTTATGGTTAGGGGTAGTGTTATGGTTAGGATTAGGGTTAGGAATAGTGTAAAGTTTAGGGATAGGTTCAGGGTTAGGGCTAGTGTTACAAGTAAGGTTAGAATTAGGGTTAGTGTTAGTATAAGGTTTAGGGTTAGAATTAGGGTTATGGTCAGAATTAGGGTGAGGGTTTGAATTCGAGTTATGTTTAGGGTTCGTTTTAGAGTTAGTTGTATCTTTAGGATTATGATACAGGTCAGTATTATGGTTCGGGTTATGGTTTGTGTTAGGGTTAAGTTTAGATTTATGGTTGTTTATGGTTAGGACTAGGTTAGAGTTAAGGTTAAAATTAGGCTTAGGCTTAGTGTTAGGTTTAGGGATAGGTTTAGGTTTAGTGTTAGTTATTGAGTTAGATTTATGGTTATGGTTAGTGTTATAGTTAGTGTTAGGTTTAGTGTTAGGGTTATGTTTATGGTTAGGTTTAGGTAAGGGTTTTGGTTAGAGTTAAGGTTTTTGTTAGATTAATGATTATGTTAAGGTTTGTCTTAGGGTTAGGGTTAGTTTTAGAGATAGTGTTACAGTTAGGATTATTGTTAGACTTAGGGTTAGGTTTAGCTTTTGGGTTAGTTTTCAGTCTACCAGTTAGAATTTAATGTTAGGTTTCTTTTTAGTTTTGGAGTTAGGTTCGGGTTAGAATTAAGATTATGGTTAGTTGTTTTTTTAGGGTTAGTGTTAGTGATAGGATTAGTGTTAGGGTTAATGTTAGGTTTAAGGTTAGGTTATGATTAGTGTTACGGTTCATGTTAGGGTTAGGGTTACTGTTAGTATTAAGTTTAGGTTTAGTTTTAAGGTTCTGGTTAGAGTTAGGGTTAGGTTAAGTGTAAGGTTTAGCATTAGTGTTTTAGTGAGCATTAGGGTTAGTGTTAGTTTAGTGTTTGGTTTAGGTTTAAGTTTAGGGTGAGGGTTACTTTTAGTGTTAGGGTTAGGTTCAAAATTATCCTTAGGATTCATTTTAGGATTAAGTTTAGGGTAAAGGTTAGGGTTAGTGTTAGAGTTAGAGTAATGGTTAGTGTTAGTTTTCAAATTAGGGTTTGTGTTAGGGTTAGGGTTAGAGTTAATTTAGGTTTAGTGTTACAGTTAGGGTTATGTTTCATGATAGGGGTAGGATTAGGGTTAGTCATAGAAGTAGCATATGAGTTAGTGTTAGTGATAAGGTTAGGGCTCAAGTTAGGGTAGGTGTTAAGGTTAGGGTGAGGGTTAGGGTAGGATTACAGTTAGATTTATTGTTAGGTTTAGGTTTAGAGATAGGGTTAGGTTTAGGGTTAGAGTTAGGTTTAAGTTAGGGTTAGGTTAGGTTTTAGGGTTTTGGTTAAAGGAAGGGTTTGTGTTAGGGTTTGGGTTAGGGTTAGGGTTAAGGTTAAATTTAGTGTTAGGGTTAGGTTTAGTGTTCGGTTAGGTTAAAGTTTAGGATTGGGGTTTGGGTTTTCTTTAGAATTAGTGTAAGTGCAAAATTAGGGTTAGGTTTAGGGTTAATTTTATGGTTAGGATTAGGGTTTGTTTTTGGGTTATGATTAGGGTTATGTTTAGGATTACGGTTACAGTTTAAATTAGGGATAGGGTTAGATTAGGGAAGGTTAAGGTTAGGGTTAGGGCTATGATTAGTTTTAGGGTTAGAGTTAGGGTATGTAGGAGGGTTAGTGATAGGGTTAGTGTTATGGTTAGGGTTAAAATTAGGTTAGTGTTAGGTTTAGAATAAGGGTTCATGTTAGGTTTAGGGTTAGGGTTAGTGTTAGTGTTAGGTTTAGGTTTAGGGTTTGGTTACAGTTAGGTTAGTGGTAGTTTTAGGATTAGGGTTATTGTTAGTGTTTGGGTTAGGGTTAAACTTAGGTTTCGGGTTATTGTTAGTTTTAGGGTTAGGATTTGTGTTAGGCTTAGTCTTAGGGCTAGGGTGAGGGTTAGATTTAGTGTTAGTGTTTGGGTTATTATTAGGGGTAGGATTATAGTTAGAGTTAGTGTTATGGTTAACGTTAGTGATAGGTAAGTGTTAGGGTTAAAGTTAGGGTTAGGGTTTAGGTTAGTTTTAGGGTTAGTGTTAGGTTTAGCGATAGCGATTCAGTGAGGGTTAGGCTTAGTAGTATGTTTAGGTTTAGCCACGTGTTAGGCTTAAGGATAGGGTTAGTGTTAGGTTTAGTGTTAGGTTTAGGATTAGGGTTGGGTTTAGGTAAGCGTTAGCATTATGGTTAGTTTAGGGTTAGGGTTAGGTTTTAATTTAGGGTTAGTGTTGGTTATAGTTAAGGTTAGTGTTAGGATTAGGGTGAGTGTTAGGATTTGTGTTAGAATTATGTTTAGTGTTATGGTTAAGGTTATGGTTACAGTTAGTGTTAGATTTTGGGTTAGGGTTAGGATTAAGTTTAGGGTAGGGTTAGGGTTAGGGTTATGTTAGGTTTAGGGATAGGGTAATGGTTGATGTTACAGTTAGGATAATAGTTAGTGTTAGGTTTGGGTTTAGAGTTAGGGGTAGGTTAGGTTTAGTGTTAGCATTAGGATTAGGATCAGCATTAGTGTTTGGGTTAGAGTTATAGTTAGGTTTAGGGTTAGTGTTAGGTTTAGGGAAAGGGTTAATGTTTGGTTTAGGGTTAGGTTTAGGTTGATGTTTAGGGTTAGGCTTATCGTTAGCGTTTGGTTAGTATTAGCCTTAGGGTTAGTATTATGGTTATGGTTATGGTTAGGGTTAGTGTTAGGGTTAGGGTTAGTGTTAGGGTGAGGGTTAGGTTTTGTGTTAGGGTTATGTTTGGTGTTATTTTTAATGTTAAGGTTGCATTTAGTGTTAGGTTTCAAGTTAGGGTTAGGATTAGGTTAGGTTAGGTTTAGGGTTAGGGTTATGTTAGGGTTAGGATTAGGTTAGAGTTCATGTTAGAGTTAAAATTAGAGTTAGTGGTAGTTTTGGCTTTAGGGTTAAGGTTAGGTTAGGGTTAGTGTTAGCATTAGGATTTGGTTTAGCATTAGTGTTCGGGTTAGGGTTATAATTAGTTTTAGAGTTTCTGTTAGGTTAGGGTTAGGATAGAGTAGGTTTTAGGCTTAGTGTTAGGATTTGGTTAGGGTTAGGGTTAGTATTAATGTTAGGGTTACAGTACAGGAAAGGTTTAGGGTTAGGGTTAGGGTTAATGTTAGTGTTAGTTTTAGGGTTAGGGTTAATATAAGTGTTAGGGTAGGCTTAGAGTTATGGAAAGGCTTAGGTTTAGGTTTAGTGTTAGGGTTAGGGATAGGGTTAGGGGTAGTGTTAGTGTTAGGGTTAGGTTTAGGTTTAGGGTTAGTTTCATTGTTTCAGTTTGTGTTAGGGTTAGGGTATGGATAGATTCACGGTTAGTTTTAGCTTTAGTTTTATGGTTAGTGTTAGTGTTAGTGATAGGTTTAGGTAAGGGTTAGGGTTAGGTTTGGGTTAGGGTTAGGGTTAGGGTTATTTGTAGTGTTAGGGATATGGTTAAGTTTAGTGTTGGGGTTAGTGTTAGGGTTAGAGTTTGTGTTAGGGTTAGGGTTAGGGTTAGATTTAGGGTAACTGATAGGTTTAGGGTTATGTTTACAGATAGAGTTGGTGATAGTGTTACGGTTAAGTTTATTGTCATTGTTAGTTTTAGGGTTAAGATTAAATTTAGGGTTAGTGTTAGGGTTAGTGTTAGGGTAAGGGTTAGAGTTAGTTTAGGGTTATGGTTATGGTTAGAATTCAGGATAGGGTTAGGTATAGTGTTAGGGTTAGCGTTCAGTTAGGATTAGCGTGAAAGTTTGTGGTAGGGTTAGATTTATGTTTTGGTTTAGGGTTACGTTTATTTTTAGCATTATTGTTAGATTTAGGTTAAGGTTGGTTTTAGGTTTAGTGTTAGGATTAGGGTTAGTGTATGTTTTAGATTATGTTTAGGGTTAGGGATAGGTTAGGGTTAGAGTTAGGGTTAGTGTTATTGATAGGGATAGGGTTAGGTTTAGGGTTAGGGTTAGATTTAGGGTTAGGGTTAGTGTTAAGGTTAATGTTTGGGTTAATGTTAGGGTTAGGGTTAGGTTTAGGGTTAGTAAAAGTGTTAAAATTAGTGTTAGGTTTAGGGATCGATTTTGTATTAGTGTTAGCAATAGAGTTAGGGTTATGGTTATGATTAGGGTTAGAGTTAGTGTTAGGATTCGTGTTATGGTTAGTGTTAAATATAGGATAAGGTTTAGTGTTAGCAATAGTCTTAATGTTAAAGTTATGTTTAGGGTTAAAGTTAGTGTTAGGTTTAGGTTTAGGGTTAGTGTTATGGCTAGAGTTAGGGTTACATTTAGGGTCAATGAAAGTATTAGGGTTAGGGTTAACTTTAGTGTTAGTGTTAGTGTAGGGTTAGATTTAGGGTTAGTGTTAGGGCTAGGATTCGGTTTAGGGTTAGTGTTAGGGTTAGGGGTAGGTTTATGGTTGTGTTAGGTTTACTGTTAGGATAAGGGTTCATGTTAAGAGTAGAGTTAGTGTTAGGTTTATGGTTCATGTTAGGGATATGTTTAGGTTTAGTGTTAGGTTTAGGTTTAGGGTTAGTTTAACTGTTAAGTTTATACTTATGTTATGGTTAGGGTTAGTATTTGGGTTAGATTGAGGTTTAAGATTAGGGTTATGGTTTGTTTAATGGTTAGGGTTAGACTTAGGTTTACAGTTTGGGTTAGGAATAGGGTTGGTATTTGATTTAGTATTAGGGTAATGGTTAGGGTTAGGGTTAGGGTTAGGGTCAGAATTGGGCTTAGATTAAGAGTTTTCGGTAGGTTTATATTTTGGGTTCGTGTTAAGATTATGTTTACGTGTAGGTTAGGGTTTCTGTTAGGGTTAGTGTTAGTGTTAGGGGTAGGGATAATTTTAATATTAAGGATAGTTTTAGGGTTAGGGTTAGTGTTAGGTTACGGTTAGGTTAGGTTTAGTGTTATGGTTAGGGTTTGGGTTAGGTTTAAGGTTGGTCATAGGGTTAGTGTTAGGGTTTGTTTTAGAGTTAGGGTTAGCATTATGTTTAGGATTAGGGCTAGTTTTAGGATTGATGATAGGTTTAGGTTTAGGGTTACGTTTAGGGTTAGAGTTAGGATTAGGTTTTCTCTCAGGTTTAGTGATATGATTAAGGTTAGAGTTAAGGTTAGTGTTCAGGCTAGGATAAGGTTTAGGGTTAGGATAAGGATTACTGTTATGTTAGATTTAGGGTTAGGGATAGGTTTAAGATTAGGTTTGATGTTAATGTTAGGTTTAGGGTAAGTATTAGGTTAGGTTACAGGTAGGATTAAGGTTAAGGTTAGAGTTAGTGTTAGGGTTTTCTTTAGGGTTAGGGTTAAGTTTTTTGGTTAGTGTTATGTTTAAGTTTTGTGTTAGGGTTAGCTTTAGGTTTAGCATTAGTGATAGGTTTAGAATTAGGGTTAGTTTTAGTATTAGGGTTAGGTTTAGTGTTTATGTTAGGTAAAAGTTAGGGTTAATGTTAGTGTTAGAGTTACAGTTAGGTTTCAGGTAAACAATAGTGTTAGGGTTAGTGCGAGTTTTAGTGTTAGTATTAGGGTTAGGGTAAGGATTAAGGTTAGTGTTATGTGTAGAGCTAGGGTTAGTGTTACAGTGAGGTAAAGGGTTAGCATTAGGGTTAGGTTTATGGTTAGAGTTACTTTTAGAAGTAGGGTTAAGATTAGGGTTAGTTTCAGGGTTAGGGTTAGTGATAGGGTTTCAGGGTTAGTGATAGGGTAGAGTTAGTACTACTTTTAGGGTTATGGTTAGGTTTAGGTTTTGTCTCAGGGTTAGTGTTATGGTTAAGTTTAGAGTTAGTTTTAGTGTTTGGGTTAGGGTAAGGTTTAGGGTTAGGTAAATGTTTAGTGTTAGGTTTTTGTTAGGTTGAGTTGTACAGAAAGGATTAGGGTTAGTTTTAGCATTAGAGTTTGGGTTAAGGTTACAGTTAGGGTTAGTGTTAGGATTCTTGTTAGGGTTAGGGTTATTGTTAGGGTTAATGTTACAGTTAGGATTAGGGTTAGGTTTAGGGTTACTGTTAGGGTTAGTGTTTGTGTTAGGTTTAGGGTTTGGGTTTCAGGTTGTGTTACGTTTAGGGTTAGGGTTAGTGTTAAGGTTAGGGCTACCATTAGGATTAGAGTTATTGTTAGGATTAGTGTTAGTGTTAGTGTTTGTGTTAGGGTTAGTGAAGGGTTAGTGCCATGGTTAAGGTTAGGGTTAGTTTTAGAGTTATAATTAGGGTTAGTGTTAGTGTTAGTTTTAGGGTAAAGTTTATGGTTAGTGTTAGGGTTAGCATTAGCGTTAGGGTTAGGGTTAGGTGTAGTGTTAGAATTACGAATATGTTTTAGGTTAGTGTTAGAGTTAGGTTTATGGTTAGTGTTATGTGTACGGTTAGAGTTATCTTTAGGGTTGTTGTTAGGGATAGGTTTAGGTATAGTGTTAGATTTAGGAATATGTTTAGGGTTAGTGTTAGTGTTAGGTTTAGGTTTAGGGTTAGTGTTATGCATATGGTTAGGGTTAGGTTTGTTGTTTGGGATAGGGTTAGGTTTAGTGTTAGGGTATAGGTTAGGTTTAGTGTTAGTGTTAGGATTATCATTAGGGTTTGAGGTAGGCTTAGGGTTTGGGTTAGGGTTAGGGCTGGAGTTACAGTTAAAATTAGGGTATGGGTTAGGTTTAGTGTTAGTGTTAAACTTTGCATTAGAGTTAGTGTTAGTGTTAGGGTTAGTGTTAGGGTTAGATTTATGGTTACAGTTAGTGTTAGGCTTAGAGTTAGGGATAAGTTTAGGGTTACTGATAAGGTAAGGGTTAGGGTTAGGTGTATGTTTATGGTTAGGATTAGTGTTAGGGTTAGGGTTAGGTTTTATGTTAGGGTTAGGTTTAGCATGAGTGTTAGGGTTAGTGTTAGATTTAGGTTTGGTTTTACTGTTGAGTTAGGGTTAAGGACAGTGTTAGGTTAAGTGATAGGTTTAGAGTTAGTGTTAGGGTTATGGTTAGTGTTATGTTTTGGGTTATGTTTAGGTTCAGGTTTCGTGTTAGTGTTAGGGTTAGGTTACTGTTAGGTTTAGGTTTAAAATTATGGTTAGGGTTAGGGTACAGTTACTGTTAGGGTTAGAATTAAGTTTAGGGTTACAGTTATGATTAAAGTTAGGCTTAGTTCTTGTGCTAGTGTTTGGGTTAGTGTTAATGTTATGGTTAGGGTTAGGTTTAGGATTAATTTATGTTTAGTTTTAGTGTTTGTGTTAGGGTTAGGATTAGGGTTAGGTTTGGGAATATAGTTAGGATTAGCATTAGGGTTAGAATTAGGGTTACTCTTAGGGTTGAGGTTGATTCTAGGTTTAGTGTTAGGATCTTGGTTAGGTTTAAGGTTAGTCTTTGGGATTTGTTAGGATTAGGGTTATTGTTAGGGTTAGCATTAGAGTTAGGTTTAGGGTTAGTGTTAGTGTTAGAGCTAGGGTTCATGTTAGGGGTAAGTTTAGCATGAGTTTAGGGTTAGGGTTATGTTATGTTTGGTGTTAGTGTTTGGGTTAGGGTTAGTGTTAGGGTTAGTGTTAGTTTTAGGGAAAGGGTTATGGTTAGGGTTAGGGTTAGCATTAGAGTTAGGTTTAGATTTATTGTTAGGGTTATTTTAGTGTTATGGTTATGTTTAGGGTTCGGGTTACAGTTAAGGTTAGTGTCAGGGTTAGGGTTAGTTTTTTTGTTATGGTTAAGATTAGGGTAAGACTTACAATTTGTGTTAGTTTTAGGGTTTAAGGTAGGGATAAGGTTACAATTACGCTTAGAATTAGGGTTAGAGTTAGGGTTAGGGTTAGGGTTAGTGATAGCATTTGTGTTAATGTTAGTGTTATGTTTAGTGTTATGTTTTAAATTAGGGTTAAAGTTAAGGTTACTGTTAGGTTAGGTTTACCAGTAGGATTAGGGTATTGTTTAAAATTACTCTTAGTGATAGGTTTTGGATAGGGTTAGTGTTATGGTTAGGGTTAGGGTTGGGTTAGGGTAAGTGTTAGTGTTATGTTTACAAGTATTGTTTGGGTTATTGTTAGGGTTATGGTTAGGTTTAGGATTAGGGTTAGATTAGGGTTAGTGTTAGTGTTAGGGTTGCGGTTTGTGTTCGGGTTAGTGTTAGGGATATGGTTAGTTTTAAGATTAGTGTTAGATTTAAGGTTAGGGTTAGGGTTATGTTTATAATTAGGTTAGGGATAAGTGTTAGGGTTGGCATTAGGTTAAGATTGAGGTTTAGTTTTAGGGTTGGTGTTAAGGTTAGGTTTAAGGTTATCATTAGGGTAAGTGTTCAGGTTACATTAGTGTTACTGTGAGTGTTAGGTTTAGGTTTATCATTAGGGTTAAGGTTTTCGTTAGGGTTATATTTAGGTTTGTGTTTTGGGTTAGAGTTAGGGTGAGTTTTATTGTTAGCATTAGGGTTAGGATTATTGTTAGTTTAGGGTTTGTTTTTGGGTTAGGTTTAGGGTTATTGTTATGGTTATTGTTAGGGTTAGGGTAGGGTTAGTTTTAGGGTTTCTG
The DNA here is from genome assembly GCF_047511675.1 of Marmota flaviventris. Lineage (NCBI taxonomy): Eukaryota > Metazoa > Chordata > Mammalia > Rodentia > Sciuridae > Marmota > Marmota flaviventris. Next base: position 19,084 of record NW_027287766.1, on the reverse strand, counting down.
TTAGTGTTAAGTTTGGGTTAGGGTTAGTGTTAGGGTTAGGGTTAGATTAGGCTTAGGGTTCGTATTGGGGTTAGGTTTATTGATAGAGTTAGGTATAGGGTTAGTATGAGGTTTAGGGTTAGGATTTGTTTTAGGGTTGATATAGGGTGAGGGTTAGTGTAAATGTTAGTTTTAACATAAGGGTTATGGTTAGAGTTAGTTTTAGGGTTAGGTTTAGGGTTAGGGTTAGTTAGGGATAGAGTTAGGTTTAGGGTTAGAGTAAGGTTAGGGTTAAGGTTAAGTTTAGAGTTTCTGTTACGGTTAGATTTTAATTAGGGTTAGGGTTTTGTTAAGGTTTGTTTTAGGATTAGGGTTATGGTTAGGTTAGGGTCAGGATTTTTGTTAGGGTTAGATTTAGGTATATGTTCAGTGTTAGGTTTAGAGTTATAGTTAGGATTAAGATTAAATTTGGGATTAGGTTTGGGATAGGGATAAGTTAGGATTAGATTAGGGTTAAAATTATCATTAGGTTTAGTGTTTGTGTTAGGGTGAGTGTTAGTATTAGGGTTGGGGTTCAGGTTAGGGTTAGGTTCAGGTTATAGTTATGGTTAGGATTAGGTTTAGAGCTTGTGTTAGGATTAGGGTTAGGTTTTGTGTTAGGTTTAGGTTCGGGTTAGAGTTAGGGTTATAGATACGAAATGGGTTAAATTTTCAGTTAGGGTTAAAGTTTAGGGTACTATTAGGGTTACTGTTATGGTTAGGGTTAGGGTTAGGCTACTTTGCATGTTAGCGTTAGAGTTACGTTAATGTTTAGGGTTAGGGTTTAGTTTAGGATTAGGTTTAGATTTATGGTTAGGGTTACGGTAAGTGTTAGGTTTTGTCTTAGCATTAGGGTTAGTGTTAAGGTTAGGGTTACAGTTAGGATTATGTTTAGGGTTAAGGATAGAATTAGGGTTACTGTTAGGGTTAGGGTTATGGTTAGTGTTAGAAATAGGGTTAAAATTTGTGTTATGGTTCAGATTAGGATTAATGTTAGGGATAGGGTTATCGTTAGGATTAGGATTAGGGTTAGTGTTAGTGTTTGGGTTTGCATTTGGGTTAGTGTTAGAGTTAGTGCTAGGGATAGGGTTAGGGCTAGTGTTAGGGTTAGTGTTAGGATTAGGGTTAGGTTTAGGATTCATATTAGGGTTATTTTTAGGGTTAGGGTTAGGATTAGTGTTAGTGTAAGTGTTAAGGTTAGGGTTAGGGTTACGGTTAGGTTAGGTTTAGTGTAAGTGTAAAGGTGAGGGTTAAGGTTAGGGGTAGTTCAAGAGTTAGGGTAGGTTTAGGAGTAGGGTTAGTGTTAAGTTTAGTGTTAGGGTTAGGATTAGGGTTTGTGTTATATTTAGAGTTAGGTTATGGGGTTGTGTTAGGGTTAGGTTTAGGGTTAGGGATAAAGATATGTACATGATTAGTTTAGTTTAAGTTTATGGTTAGGTTTACGATTAGGGTAAAGGTTAGTTTTAGGATTGGGAGTAGGATTAGGGTTTGTGTTAGGTTTAGGCTTAGGTTTTGGGGTTGTGTTAGAATTAGTTTTAGGGTTAGGATTATGAATAGAAGTAACTTTGGATTTAGGGTTAGAGTTAGTGTTAGGTTTATGGTTAGGGTTAGTGATAGTGTTAGGATTGGGTTTAGGGTTTGTATTAGGTCGAGTTAGGTTTAGTGTTAGTGTTAGTGATAAGGTTAGGTTTAGGGTTGGTTTAGGTAAGAGTTAGGGTTGAGGTTAAGTTACGTTTAGGTTTATGGTTTGAGTTAGGGTTTGTTTTAATCTTAGGTTTAGGGTTATGGTTACAGTGTGGGTTAGGGTTAGGGTTAGTATTAGGTTTAGTGTTAGGCTTAGTGTTAGGTTTAGTGTTAGGTTTAGTGTTATGGTTAGGGTAGAAAAGGATTAGTCATAGGTTTATTGTTAGGTTTAGGGTTAGTGTTAGAGTTAGGTTTATGGCTAAGGTTCGATTTAGGGTTAGGGTTAGGGTTACCGTAATGGTTAGAGTTAGTATTAGGGTTAAGGTTAGAATTTAAGTTAGGGTTAGGGTTAGTGTTAGGGTTAATGTTAGGCTTAGGGTTAGGGTTAGGTTAGGGTAGTTTTAGAGTAAGGGTATGTATTAGGGTTAGATTTAGCATTAGGTTTAGGGTTAAATTTGTGGTTTGTGTTAGGTTTAGAGTTAAAGTAAGAATTAAGGGTTAGGGTTAGAATTAGGGTTAGTGTTAGGGTTAGGGTTAAATTACGTTTATGTTTAGGGTAAGTTTAGGGCTAGGGTTATGGTTAGGGTTAGAGTTTGTGTTAGGTTTAAGGTTAGTGTTATGGTTATGGTAATGGTTATGGTTAAATTAGCGTTAGGGTTTGGATTAGGTTAGGGTTAGAGTTATGGTTAAGGTTGGAGTTTGTGTTAGGTTTAGGTTTAGTGTTATTGTTATGGTTAGGGTTAGGAATAGTGTTAGGGTTAGACTTATGGTTAGAATTAGGTTTTGTGTTATTGTTAGAGTTCGGGTTAGGTTTAAGTTTACTGTTAGAATTAAGATTAAAGTTAGTTTTAGCATTAGTGTTAGTATTAGTGTTAGGGTAGGGGTTAGTGTTAATGTTAGCTTTTGGGTTAGATTTTGGTTGAGTGTTAGTGTGAAGGTTTGAGTTAGTGTTATTTTTAGGGTTAGTTTGGAATTCAGCTTAAATTTAGGATTAGGGTTAGGGTCATTGGTAGGTTTAGGGTTAGAGTTAGTGTTAAGGTTAAAGTTAGTTTAAGAATTTATTTTAGGGTTTGACTTAGTGTGTTATGTTAGGGTTAGGTTTAGGTTTAGTGTTAGTGTTAGGAATAGGGTTAGTGTTAGAGTAAGGGTTAGGATTACTGTTTGGGTTTGGTTAGGGTTAGTGTTATTGTTAGGGTTACAGTTAGCGTTAGTTGTACGGTTAGTGTTAGGGTTAGATTTAGGTTTAGTATTAGAAATATGATTAGTATTAGGGTAAGGTTTAGGATTTATGTTTGTGTTAGGGTTGGAGTTCCGATTTGTCTTACGGTTTCTGTTAGGTTTCGAGTTAGGATTAGTGTTAGAGTTAGGGTACAGTTAGGGTAAGTGTTAGGGTAAAGGTTTTTGTTAGGTTTAGATTTAGATTTAGGGTTAGGTTTAGGGTTAGGGTTAAGGTTAGATTTAGGGTTAAGGTTAGGGTTAGAGTTAGGTAAGAATAAGGGTTGTGTTAGGAATAGATTTAGGATTAGGCTTAGGGTTACTGTTAGGGTAGGAGTTAAGTTTAAGTTTAATTTTAGCATTAGGGTAGGGTTAGATTTAGTGTTAGGGATAAGGTAGGGTTAGGCTTAGGGATAGGATAGGGTTAGGATTATTTTTTGTGTTATGTTTAGGGTTATGTTTAGGGTTAGGATTAATTTTAGGGTTAGGGTTAGATTTCGGTTTAGTGTTGCAGTTAGGTTTAGGGTTAGGGTTAGGGTTAGGTTTAGAGTTAGGTTTATGTTTAGAGTTAGGGTTAACCTTAGTTTTAGGGTTAGGGTTAGGCTTAGGGTTTGTAGTATGGATAGTGTTAGGGTTATGTTTGGGCTTACTGTTACAATTAGGCTTAGTGTTAAATTTTGGGTTAGGGTTTCGTTTTGTGTTAGGGTTAGGGTTAGTGTTAGTGTTAGGTTTATGGTTAGGGTTAGAGTGAGTGTTAGGGTTAGGTTTAGGTTTATTGTTATAGTTAGATTTTGAGTTTGGGTTAGGGTTCATTTTAGTGTTAGTGTTAGGATTAGTTTTGGGGTTAGGGTTGGATTAAGGGTTGTGGTTAGTTTAGAGTTAAGGTTATAGTTAGGGTTAAGAATCGTGTTCATGTTCGGGTTATGTTTGGATTTAGGGTTAGAATTATGGTTAGGTTCATGGTTAGTATTCGGGTTAGCATTAGGTTTAGAGTTAGGGTTAGTGTTAGGGTTAGCGTTAGGGTTAGAGTTAGGGTTAGGATTAGTGTTTATGTTATCGTTAGGGTTTGGAATAGGTTTAAGTTTATGGTTAAAATTAAGATTAAATTTAGTGTTAGCATTAGGGTTATTATTAGTGTTAGGATTACACTTAGTATTAGTGTTAGGTTTTGGGTTAGAGTTTGGGAGAGTATTAATATGAAGGTTAGGGTTAATGTTATTTTTAGGGTTAGTTTTCGAATTCATCTTAAAGTTTGGGTTAGGATTAGAGTGATTTTTAAAGTTAGGTTTAGGATTAGGGTTAGTTTTAAGTTTAGTGTTAGTTTAAGGGTTTATTTCAGGGTTTGTCTTAGGGTTAGTGTTAGGTTAGGTTTCATGTTAGGGTTAGGGTTAGTGTTAGGGTTAGGGATAGAGTTAGAGTTAGAGTTAGGTTTAGGATTCATGGTTGGGTTGGGTTAGGGTTACTGTTATGGTAAGTTTTCGGTTTAGGGTTAGGGTTATGGTTAGAGTTAGTTGTATGTTTAGTGTTAGGGTTAGATTTAGATTTAGTATTAGGATTATGATTAGTGTTAGGGTAAGTTTTAGGGTTTATGGTTGTGTTAGGGTTGGAGTTCCGATTAGGTTACAGTTTCTTTTAGGTTTCGAGTTAGGGTTAGTGTTAGAGTTAGGGTAAGTTTAGGGTAAGTGTTAGGGTAAGAGTTTTTGTTAGGTTTAGATTTAGGTTTAGGATTAGGTTTAGGATTAAGGTTAGTTTTAGGGTTAAGGTTAGGGTTAGAGTTAGGTTAGAATAAAGGTTTTGTTAGGTTAGATTTAGGGTTAGGCTTAGGGTTAGTGTTAGGCTGAGAGTTAGGGTTAAGTTTAATTTTAGCATTAGGGTATGGTTAGGTTTAGTGTTAGGGATAGGGTAGGGTTAGGCTTAGGGATATAATAGGGTTAGGGTTATGGTTTGTGTTACATTTAGGGTTAGGGTTAAGGTTAGGATTAATTTTAGGGTTAGGTTTCAGGTTAGTGTTGCAGTTAGGGTTACAGTTATGGGTAGGGTTAGAGTTAGGGTTAGGGTTAGGGTTAGGGTTAATCTTAGTTTTAGGGTTAGTGTTAGGATTAGGTTTTGTATTATGGATAGTTTAGGGTTAAGTTTAGGCTTACAGTTATGATTAGGCTTAGTGTTAAATTTAGGGTTAGTGTTTGGGTTTGTGTTAGGGTTAGGCTTAGTGTTAGGTTTAGTGTTAATGTTAGGATTAGTGTTAGGTTTAGGGTTGGAGTAAGGGTTGTCATTGGAGTTAGGGTTTTTGTTAGGGTTAATGATCGAGTTCAGGTTCGGGTTAGGTTTAGTTTTATGGTTATAATTAGAGTTAGGTTTATGGTTAGTTTTCGGATTAGTATTAAGGTTAGTGTTAGTACTAGTGTTAGGGTTAGTGTTAGGGTTAGAGTTAGGGTTAATGTTAGGATTAGGATTTGGGTTAGGGTTAGAATTAAGATTAGTGTTAGGGTTAGGGTTAGGGTTACTGTTTGTGTTGGGTTATGGTTATGGTTAGGTATTGTGTTAGGGTTTTAGTGTTAGGTTTCTTTTAGGTTTAGGATAAGTGTTCGCATTAGGGTAATATTTATGATTTTGGTAAGTGTTAGGGTTAGATTTAGTGTTAGAATTAGTGTTAGGGTTAAGTTTAAGGTTAGTGTTAAGCTCAAGGTTTGGTTTATATTAGGGTTACAGTTAGTGTTTGGGTTAGTGTTGGGGTTGATTAGGTTAGAGTTAGTGTTAGGATTCAGGGTACATTTAGGATTAGTGTTTGTGACAGGGTTTAGTATAAGATCAGAATTTTGGTTATGGTTGGAATTGGTGTTAAGGTTAGGGTTAGGGTTATGTTAGGGTTAGGGTTAGTATTAGTGTTTGTTTTAGGGTTAGATTTAGGGTAAGGTTTTGGGTTATGGTTAGAGTTACTGTTAGAATTCGGTTTAGGTTTAAATTTAATTTTAGGGTTAGGGTTAAGTTTAGGTTAGTTTTAGGTTTAGGATTAGGGTTAGGGTTAGGTTAGGGTTTGTGTTAGAGTTAGGTTAAGGGTGAGGGTTAGAGTTAGGTTAGGTTTTGTTAAGGTTAGGTTTTGTGTAGGGGTTAGTGTTAGGTTTAGTGTTGGAGTTTGTGTTAGGATTATGGTTAGTGTTAGGTTTATGGTTACACATAGTATGAGTTTTAGGTTTAGGGTTAGGTTTAGTTTTAGGGTTAATGTTAATGTTAGGGTTAGGGTTAGAATTAGTGTTATTGTTAGTGTTAGGTTTAGGGTTAGAGATAAGCGTAGAAATAGTTTTAGGGTTAGTGTTAGGGTTAGGGTTAGAGTGAGGGTTAGGTTTAGGGTTAGTGTTACTGTAAGTGTGAGGATTAGGGTTAGATTTAGGGTTAGCGTAAATGATCAGGTTTTGTTTAGGGTTAGGATTAGGGTGAGTTTTAGACTTAAGATAGTTTTAGGGTTACTTTTAGGTTTAGTGATAATTTTAGTGTTATGTTTAGGGATAGAATTAGGTAAGCGATAGGGTTATTGTTAGGGTACTGGTTAGGGTTAGGTTCAGGGTTAATTTTAGAATTAGGGTGAGGATCACAGTTATGGATCGGGTTAGGGTTATGGTTAGTTTAAGAGTTAAGATTAGGGTTATCATTAGGGTTAGCGTTAGGGTCAGTGTTAGGGTTAAAACTATTGTTTGTATTAGATTGAGAGTTAGGGTTAAAGTTCGGGTTAGAGTTAGGTTTACGGTTGGATTAGGGTTAGAGTTAGGGTTAGGGTTAGGTTTAGTGTTAGGTTTACTGGTGGGCTTAGGGTATGTGTTATGAGTAGGATTAAGAATAGAGTTTGGCTAAGGGTTAGGTTTAGGGGTAGGGTTAGGAGTAAGGTTAGGATTAGTGTTAGTGACAGGGTTAGAATTAGTGTTATGGCTATGGTTAGGGTTAGGGTTAGGAATAATGTTAGTTTTAGGGTTAGGGTTAGTGTTAGAATAAGGATTAGGTTTAGGGTTAAGGTTGGTGTTAGGGTTTGGGTTAGAGTTAGGTTGTGATGTTTAGGGTTAGTTTAGTGTTGGGTTAATGTTAGGGTTAGGGTTAGTGTTAGTGTTAGTGTTAGGGTTAAGGTAAGGTTTAGGGTTAGGGTTACGATTATGATAGTTAGGGTTATGGTTTAGGTGAGTTTTATTCTTAGGATTATTGTTAGGGTTAAGGTTATTGTTAGGTCTAGGGTTAGTGTTATAGTTATTGTTAGTGTTATGATTATGATTTGGGTTACGTTTAGATTTAGGGTTAAGGTTAAGTTACGTTTAGGTTTAGGTTAGTGTTAGGGTTAGGGTTAGGTTTAGGGTTAGTGTTTGTGTTAGGGTTTGGGTTAGGTTTAGTGTTATGCTTAGGTTTAGGGTTAGGGTTAGGGTTAGTGTTAGGGTTGGTGTTAGGATTAGGGTTAGCGTTAGAGTTACAGTTAGGTTTAGGTTTAGCATTAGCCTTAGGATTAGGGTTAGGATTATCGTTAGTTTTAGGGTTAGAATTAGAGTTCATGTTAGGGTAAGGTTTATGTTTAGTGTTAGTGTTAGGGTTAGGGTTAGGTATAGGTTTAGGCTTACTGTTAGTGTTAGTGTTAGGGTTAGGAATAGTGTTAGGGTTAGAGATAGGTTTAGAGATAGTGTTAGGAATAGGGTTAAGGTTAAGTTTATTGTTAGGTTTAGTGGTAAGATTGCGGTTAGTGTTATGTTTAGGCTTAGGGCTTGGTTTACTATAAATGTAAGGGTTAGAGTTATGGTTACAATAAATTTTAGGGTTTGAGTTAGGGTTAGGTTTAGGGATGTGGTTCTGGTTAGGGTTGGTATTCGTTTTAGTGTTAGGGTAATGTTTTGTGTTAGGATTAGGCTTAGTGTTGGGTTTTGTGTTAGGTTTAGGTTTAGGGTTAGCTTAAGGTTAGTATTAGGGTTAGGTTTAGTGTTATTGTTAAAGTTAGGTTTGAGGTTAGTGATAGTGTTAGGGTTAGCATTAGGGTTAGTGTTATTTTGTTTTAAGGGTAGGTTTTCAGTTAGGGTTAGGGTTAGTTTCAGAGTTAGGGTTAAGGTCAGATTTAGAGATAGTGTTAGGGTTAGTGTTAGGGTGAGGTTTATTGTTTGGTTCAGGGTTAGGTTTAGGGTTAGGATTTGTGTCAGGTTTCGGTTTAAAATTACGGTTGGATAATGGTTAGAGTTAGGGTTAGTGTTGTGAGAAGGTTACGTGTTAGTGTTAAGGGTAAGGTTAGTGTTAGTGTTAGTGTTATTTTTAGGGTTAGAGTTAGTTTTAGGATTAGGGTAAGTGTTAAAAGTAGGGTTACTGTAAGGGTTAGGATTATGGTTAGAGTTACCATTATGGTTAGGTTTAGGAATAATGTTTGGGTTAGTTTTAAAGTTATCATTAGGATTAGGAAGGGTTAGGATTAGGGTTACGTTAGAGTTAGGATTATGTTTGGATTTGGGTTTGTGTTAGGTTTTTGGTTAGGATTAGGGACAGGGTTAAGTTTAAGATTAGGGTTAGTGTTAGGGTTAGGGTAAGGGCTCATGTTAGGTTTAGGGTTAGTGTCAGTGTAAGGGTTAGGGTTAGGGTTAGTGTTAAGGTTATGGTTAGGTTTAGGATTAAGATTAGTGTTTTGTTGAGGGTTAGATATAGGATTAGTTTTAGTGTTAGGTTTAGTGTTAGGGTTAGTGTTATGGTTAGTGTTAGGTTTAGGTTAAGTTGGGGTTAGGGTTACGATTAGGTTAAAATTAGAGTTAGGTTTAGGGTTAGGTTCAGGGTTCATGTTAGGATTAGTGTTAGGGTTAGGTTAGGATTAGTGTTAGGTTTGGGTTCATATTAGGGTAGGGTTAGGGTTAGTGTTGGTTTTAGGTTTAGGGTTAGGTTTAGACTTATGTTAGGGTTACCATTATGGTTAGCGTTAGTGATAGGGTTAGGGTTAGGTTTATGATTAGAGTTAGGGTTAAGGTTAGGTTTAGGGTTAGGGTTAGGTTTAGTGTTAAGGTTAGGTTTAGGGTATGGATTACTTTTAGTTTTAGGGTTTGGGTTAGAATTCATGTTTGGGTTAGGTTTAGGATTAGTGTTAGGGGGGTTAGTGTTCGGGTTTGGGTGAGTGTTAGGGTTAGTGTTAGTATTGGGTTAAAGTTATATTCAGGGTAATTGTCAGGGTTAGGTTTAGTGTAAATTTACGGTTAGGATTAGGGTTAGGTTAGGGTTAGGGTTAAGTTTACAGTTTATGTTACCATTATATATGGTTGGGTTAGATTTAAATTTAGGTTTAGGATTAGGGTTAGGGTTGTGGTTAGGATTAGGTTTATTGTTTCTGTTAGCTATAGTGTTAGGGTTTGAGATAGGGTTAGGGTTTGTGTTGGGTTTGGTTCACCATTAGAATAAAATTTAGGTTTAGATTTAGAGTTAGAATTAGTCTTAGTGTTAGGGTTAGTGTTAGGGTGAGTGCTAGGGTTCGGGCTAGTTTTAGAGTTAGAATTAGGGTAAAATTAGAGTTAGTGTGTTAGGGTTAGTGTTAAGGTTTTGGTTAGGTTTGGGTTTAGGGTTCATGTTAAGAATAGGGTTAGGTTTCGATTTAGGTTAGATTTAGGGTTTTTCTTAGGGTTCGTGTTAGGGTTTGTGTTAGTGGTAATGTTAGGTTTAGGTATAGAGTTAGTGTTAGGCTTACTGTTAGGGTTACAGTTAGGGTTAGCGTTAGTGTTTGGTTTAGCGTTATAATTAGGTTTATAATTAGAGTTATATTTAGGATTAGGGTTAATATCAGGTTTAGAGTTAGGTTTAGTTTTGATGTAAGGTTTAGTGTTAGGGATAGGGTTAGGATTTGGGTTTGTTTTAGGGTTAGGATTAGGGTTCAGTTTAGGTTTCCAGTTACAGTTAGGGTTGATGTTGTTGTTAGGTTTAGGGTTAGTGTTAGGGTTAGGTAAAATTTAGGGTTAGGGTTAGGGTTCATGTTACGGTAGGATTAGGGTTAGGGTTAGGTTTAGGGTTAGGATTATGGTTAGTATTAGGTTTCGGTTTAGGGTTAGGGTTAGGGTTAGGATTAGGGTTCGGTTTAGGGTTCGGGTTCGGTTTAGGGTAAGGGTTAGTCTTACTGTTAGGGTTAGGGTTAGAGTTGATGTTAGAGTTAGGTTTAGGGTTATTGTAAGGTTTAGGATTAGGGTTATTTTTATGGTTAGTTTTAGGGTTAGAGTTAGTGTTTGGGTAAGGTTTAGGGTTAGGGTAATGGTTAGAGCTAGGGTTAGGGTTAGGATTAGGTTTAGTGTTAGGTCATTGTTAGTATTATGGTAAGTTAGGGTTAGGGTTGTGGTTAGAGTTAGGGTTTTTGTTATGGTTAGTGTTAGATTAGTGTTGGGTTAATGTTTGGGTTAGGGTTAGGGTTAGCGTTAGTGTTAGTGTTAGTGTTAGGGGTTAAGGTAAGTTTTAGGGATAGGGTTAGGATTATGATTAAAGTTAGTGTTATAGTTAGGGTTATGGTTTAGGTGAGTTTTAGGCTTAGGATTATTGTTAGGGTTAAGGTTATTGTTAGGTCTAGGGTTAGTGTTATAGTTATTGTTAGTGTTATGATTATGATTTGGGTTACGTTTAGCTTTAGGGTTAAGATTAAGTTACGTTTAGGTTTAGGTTAGGGTTAGTGTTAGGGTTAGGTTTAGGGTTAGTGTTTGTGTTAGGTTTAGGATTAGAATTAGGTTTACTTAGGTTTACGTTTTGGGTTAATATTTGTGTTAGGGTTTGGGTTAGGGTTAGTGTTATGCTTAGGTTTAGGGTTAGGGTTAGGGTTAGTGTTAGGGTTGGTGTTAGGATTAGGGGTAGCATTAGGGTTACAGTTAGGTTTAGGTTTAGCATTAGCCTTAGGATTAGGGTTAGGATTATCATTAGTTTTAGCGTTAGAATTAGAATTTGTGTTAGGATAAGGGTTAGGTTTAGTGTTAGAGTTAGGTTTAGGGTTAGGTACAGGTTAAGGCTTAATGTTAGTGTTAGTGTTAGGGTTAGGAATAGTGTTAGGGTTAGAGATAGGTTTAGAGATAGTGTTAGGAATAGGGTTAAGGTTAGGTTTAGTGTTAGGGTTTAGTGGTAAGATTACGGTTAGTGTTATGTTTAGGCTTAAGATTTGGTTTACTATAAATGTAAGGGTTAGAGTTATGGTTACAATAAATTTTAGGGTTTGAGTTAGTGTTAGGTTTAGGGATGTGATTCTTGTTAGGGTTGGTATTCGTTTTAGGGTTAGGGTAAGGTTTTGTGTTAGGGTTAGGTTTAGGGTTAGCTTATAGTTAGTATTAGGGTTAGAGTTAGTGTTAGCTTTAGGGTTATTGTTAAAATTAGGTTTGAGGTTAGTGATAGTGTTAGGGTTAGGATTAGGGTTAGTGTTATTTTGGCTTAAGTGTTAGGGTTAGTGTTAGGTTTAGTGTTAGGTTTAAGCTTAAGTTAAGAAATATGTTTAGGGTTAGTGTTACGGTTAGGGTTAGTGTTAAATTCTGGGTTAGGCTTAGCGTTAGTGTTAGGTTTACATTTAGGGATAGGATTAGGAATAATATTAGGTTTACAGATAGGTTTAGGGTTAGTGTTTCAATTAGGGTTAAAGTTAGTGTTAGTGTTATGTTTAGCGTTAGGGTTAGGGTTACCGTAAAGTTTAGTATTAGGGTTAGAATTAGTGATAGGTTTAGGGTTAGTGTTAGGGTTAATTTAAGGTTTGGGATAGTGTTAGGCTTACAACTAAGTTTAGGGTTAATGTGTTAGTGATAATGTTAAGGTTATTGTTACGTTTAGGGTTAGGATTAAGCTTAGTGCTATCAATAAGGTTATGCTTAAAATTAGTGTTAGTGTTAATGTTAGGGTTAATGTTAGGTTTAGGCTTAGGGTTAGGGTGAGTTAAGTGTTAGGGTTAGGTTTATGTCAGGATTAGTGTTAGGGTTAGGGTTAGGTTTATTGTTGTTGTAGGGTTAGTATTAGTGTTAGTGTTAATTTTGGGGTTATGATTATGGTTAGTGTTAGGGTAAGTGTTAGGGTTCATGTTAGCTTTAGGATTAAGCTTTGTGTTAGGGTTTAGTTTAGGGTTAGTGTTAGGCTTAGTGTTAGAGTTACAGTAAGGTTTAGGGTTACATTTAGAAATAGTGTTGGCTACGTTTTAGATTTATGTTTAGGGTTAGTGCTAGGGTTACGGTTAGGTTTAGTGTTAGGTTAGGTTTAGGTTTAGGGTTAGGGTTTATGTGAGTTTTAAGGTTGGGTTAGTGTTTGGGTTAAAGATAAGTTTAGTGTTAGGGTATGGTTACTATTAAGGTTAGGTTTAGTGTTAGAGAAAATGTTAGGGTTAGGGTTATGTTAGTGTTAGGTAATGTTTAGGGTTACATTTAGGTCAGAATTAGGGTTAGGTTTAGGGTTAGAGTTGGTGTTATGGTTACTGTAAAGGTTAGCATTAGGGTTATGTTTAAGATTAGTGTTAGGGTTATTTTTAGGGTTACGGTTATGTTTAGGTTTTGTGCTAGGTTAAGGGTTAGGTTTAGGGTTAGTGTTAGGGTTAGGGTTCATGTTAGGTTTAGGATTAGGCCTTTTGTTAGTGTTAAGTTTACAATTAGTGTTAGGCTTAGTTTTATTGTTACAGTTAGGTTTAGGGTTAAGTTTAGAATTAATGTTTGACTAAGGTTTAGTTAGGTTTAGGGTTAGTGTTAGCACTAGGGTTCATGTTCAGTTTAGGATTAGGCTTTTGTTAGGGTTAAGTTTATAGTAAGTTTTAGGCTTAGTGTTGTTGTTACAGTTAGGTTTAGGGTTAAGTTTAGGATTAGTGTTTGGCTAAGGTTTAGAGTTAGGTTTAGGGTTAGTGTTAGGGTTAGGGTTCATAGTAGGTTTAGGATTAGGCCTTTTTGTTAGGGTTATGTTTACAGTTAGTGTTATTGTTACAGTTAGGTTTAGGGTTAAGTTTAGGATTAGTGTTTGGCTAAGGTTTAGAGTTAGTTTTAGGTTTACTGTTAGGGTTACGGTAGATTTTCTGTTAGTGTTAGATTTAGGTTTAGGGTTAGTGTTAGGGTGTGTTTTAAGTTTGGGTTAGTGTTTGGGTTACAGTTAGTGTTACGGTTTTGGTAAGGATTAGGGTTTGGGTTAGGTTTTGGATTAGGATTAGTGTTAGGTTAGTGTTAGGGTAAGGGTAATAAAAGGTTAGATTTAGTGTTAGAAAAAGGGGTGGATTAGGGTTACGTTAGGGTTAGGGTTAGTGTTCATGTTAGGGTTAAGGATAGGGATAATGTTAGGTTTATGTTCGTGTTAGGGTTTGGGTTCCTATTAGTTGTAGGGTTTGGGTTATGATGGGAGTTAGGGTAAGGGTTCACGTTAAGTTAAGGTTCATTGTTACATTTAGGGTTAATATTAGGCTCATGTAAGGGTTAGGTTTAGGGTTAGAGTTAGGGTTGTGGTTGGGTTTAGGGTTAGGTTTATGGTTAGAGTTAGGGTTAATTTTAGGTTTAGGGTCAGGGTTAGGGTTTGGGATAGGGTTAGTTAAATTTTAGGTTTATGGTTAGTGTTTGGGTTCAAGTTAGGGTTAGGGTTAATGTTAGGGTAAGGATTAGGTTTAGGTTTAGTGTTAGTGTCAGTGTTAGGGTTAGGGTTAGGTTTATGGTTAAGCTTAGTGTTAGGTTTAGGTTTAGGTTCCGTGTATGTGTTATGGTTATGGTTAGTGTTAGTTTTAGGGTTAAGTTTAGGGTTAGTTTTAGGTTTAGGGTTAGGATTAGTGTTAGGGTTATTTTTAGGTATAGATTTAGTGTAAGCATTAGTATTACAATTACAATTACGGTTAGGATTAGGGATCATGATCGTGTTAGGGTTACTGTTAGTGTTAGATTTAAGTTTAGGTCTAGGGTTAGTGTTTTGTTAGTGTTAAGGTTAGGGATAGCATTAGGGTTAGGGATAAGTTTAGTGTTAGGTTTAGGGTTAGGCCTATTGTTAGGGTTAGAGTTAGTGTTAGGGTTATGTTTAGGGTTAATTTTAGGCTTAGGTGTAGGGTTATGATGAGATTTAGGGCTAGTGTAAAGGTTAGGGATAGGGTTAATTTTAGTTTTAGGTATAGGTTTTGTGTTAGCATGAGTGTTAGTTTTAGTGTTAGGGATAGGATTAGGTTTTAGGTTAGCTTTAGTGTTAGGGTTAGGGTTAAGGTTATGAATAGTGTTAGGGTTAAGGATAGGTTTAGGATTAGGGCTAGGTTTAGGGTTAGGTTTAGTGTTATGTTTAGGGTTAAGGTTAATGTTAGGGTTAGTTTTAGAGTTAGGATTAGGGTTATGGTCCATTTTTTTAAGGTTAGGATTAGGTTTAGGGTTTGGGCTAGGTTTAGGATAAGTTTTAGAGTTAGGTTTAGGGTTAGGGTTAGTGATAATATTAGTGTTACGTCCAGAGATATTTTTTTTTGTTAGGTTAAGCATTCAGTTTAGGGTTTCTGTTAGGGTTAGTGATAGGATTAGTGTTAGGGTTATGGTTAGGATTAGAGTTGGAATGTGGCTTAGGTTTAGGGCTAGGGTTAGTTTTAGGGTTACAGGTAGGATAGGGTTAGTGTTAGTGTTATGATTAGTGTTAGTTTTGGGAGAGGGTTAGGATTTTTCTTAGGGTTAGGGTTAGTGTGAGGGTTAGGTTAGGGATAGGTTTAGTGTACGTGTTAGTGTTAGTGTTAGTGCTACAGTTAAAGTTATTAATAGTGTTAGGTTTAGGGATATATTTTGTGTTACTCTTAAGGTTAGGCTTGGGGCTAAAATAAGTGTTACAGTAGGGTTAGGGTGTCGTTAATGTTAAGGTTAGTGTTAGGGTTAAGGTTTTTTTTTGGTTAGGGTTTGGGTTAGGGTTCGTGTTTGGGGTAGGGTTAGTTTTAGAATTATAAATGTGGTTAGGGTTATGGTTAGTGCTATGTTAGTGTTAGGGTAAGAATTATGGTTCAGTTAGGGTAAGGTTTAGGTTTAGGTTTTCTGTAAGGGTTAGGTTGAAAAGATAGATTTAGTGTTAGGGTTAGGGTTAGGGTTAGTGTTACATTTAGGGTTAGGGTTAGGTTCAGAATTTGTGTTTGGGTTAGTGTTATACATAGGTTTAGTTTTAGTGTTAGTGTTAGAGTTGGGGTTAGTGTTACCGTTAGGGTTATGTTTAGGAAGAGTGTTAGAGTGAGTCGTAGGGTTAGGGTTAGTTTTACAGTTAGGGTTATGGTTAGTTTTATGGTTAGATGTAAATTACGTATAGTTTTAGGGTCATAGTTAGTGTTACTATTAGTGTTTGGGTTAGGGTTAGGGTTAGCGACACGGTTAGTGTTCGGGTTGGGTTTAGTGTTACATTAGGGTTAAGGTTAGTGTTAGGGTTAGTGTTTGTATTAAGGTTAAGGTTATGATTAGGTAATGGTTAGGGTTATTGTTAGGTTAAGGTTAGGGTTATGTTTTGGTATAGGGTTTGTATTAGGTTTATGGTTAGAGTTAGGGTTAAGGTAACGTTAGGGTTAGAGTTAGCATTAGGGTTAGTGTTAGGGTTAGGTTTAGGGTTAGGTTTAGTTTAGGGTTAGGGTTAAGGATAGGGTTAGGGTTAGGGTTAGTGTTAGGATTAGGTTTAAATTTAAGGTTAGGGTTAGGGTAAGTGTTACGTTTAGTATTATCCTTAGGTCTAGGATTAGTTTTTGTGTTATTGTTAGACTTAGATTTAGGGTTAAGGTAGGGTAGAGTTCGATTTAGTATTAAGGTTATGGTTAAGGTTATTTTGAGCCTTAGGATTAATATAGGGTTAGGGTTATACTTAGAATAAGTGTTGGGGTTAGGGTTAGATTTAGGTTTAGGGTTATTGTTAGAAAAAAGTTTAGGTTTAGGTTTAAGATTAGGGTGAGTGTTCGAATTAAAGTTATTGTTATGGTTAGGGTTTGTGTTAGGGTTAGTATTAGGGATTGTGTTAGGGTTAGATTTAGGGTCAGTTTTAGGGTTAGGGGCTAAGGTTAGTGTTAGTGTTAGTGTTAGGGTTAGGGTTAGGTTAAGGATAGGGTTATTATTAGAATTAGAGTCAGGGTTGAATTTATTTTTAGGGATAGAGTTAGGGTTAGTGTCAGTGTTACAATTGGGACAGTGTTAGAGTTCGGGTTAGATTTACAGTTAGGTTTAGGGTTATGGTTAAGGTTAGGTTTAGGCTTAAGGTAAGTTTAAGGGTAAGGTTTAGGATAAGATTATCATTAGGTTTAGGGTTACAATTAAAATTACTGTGTAAGGGTTAGTGTTAGGGTTACAGTTAGGATTTTTCTTAGGGTTACAGTTAGGATTATGTTTAAGGTTCCGGTTATGGTTAGGATTAGGGTTAGGCTTAGGGTTAGGTGAATTAGGATTCAAATAGGATTTAGGTTAGGTGTAGTGTTAGGGTTAGATTTAGTATTAGGTTTAGGTTAGGGTTAGGGTTAGGGTTAAGGTTAGGGTTAGTGTTAGATTTAGTTATAAAGTTAGGGGTTATTGTTGTTACGGTTAGGGTTATAGTTAGGTTTAGGGTTATAGTTAGGTAGGGTTAGTTTTAGGATTAGATTACGGTTAGAATTAGGATGAGGGTTAGAGTTAAGCTTAGGATTAGGGTTATTGTTAGGGTTAGTGGTAGAGGTAGGTCTACGGTTAGTTTTAGAGTTAGGGTTCGGGTTAGAATTAAAGTTAAGTTTAGTGTTAGTATTAGGGTTAGGGTTGATCTTAGGATTAGACTTAGGGTCAGGGTTATGGTTTGTGTTAGGATTAGGGTTGTGTTTAGTGTTAGGGTTACAGTTAGGTTTATGGTTAGGTTTAGGGCAAAATTTTGTTTTAGGTTTAGGGTTAAGGTTAGAGTTAGTATTAGTTTTATGATTAGGGTTAGTGTTAGTGTTAGGTTTTACGTTATTGTTAGCTTTAGGGTTAGGGTTTGTGTTGGGGTTACAATTAGGATTATTGTTAGGGTTATGATAAATGTTAGGATTAGGGTTAGAGTTAGATTTAGGGTTAGGTTTAGGTTAGGGATAGGTTTAGGATAAGGGTTAGTGTTAGGGTTATGGTAATTGTTAGGGTTAAGATTAGTTGTTAGGGATAGGGTTAGGGTTTGGGTTAAATTAGGGTTAGGGTGAGATTTATGGTTCATATTAGGCTTAAAATTAGGGTTCTTGTTAGGTTTAGGTTTAGGGTTAGGGTTAGGTTTAGGGTTCGTGTTATGGTTAGGTTTAGGTTTAGGGTTATATTTAGTGTTAGGGTTAGGGTTAGTGTTAGTTTTAGGGTTAGAATTAGAGTTAGGATTAGGGTTAGGTTACGGTAGAAGTAAGGATTAGGGTTAGTGTAAGTGTTAGAGTAAGGGTTAGGGTTAAGATTAATGTTAGGGGTTGGGTTTGGATTTGTGTTAATTTAGGATTAGAATTAGATTTATGGTTTGTGTTAGGATTAAGGTTAGGGATTTTCTGATGTTTAAGTTTAGGGTAAGGGTTAGGGTTAGGGTTAGTGTTAAGGTTAGCATTAGGGTTTGTGTTAGGGTCACTGTTGGGGTTAGCGTTAGGCTTAGTGTTAAGTTTAGGGTTAGTGTTAGGGTTAGGGTTATATTAAGGATTAGGTTCAGTGTTAGGGTAAGGGTTTGTGTTAGGGTAATGGTTAAGCTTAGGTTTAGTTTTAGGGTTAGAGTTAGGTTTAAGCTTAGTGTTATGGTTAGAATAAGAAGTAGGGTTAGGTTTAGTGTTAGGGTTAGTGTTAGTGTTTGTGTTAATGTTAGGGTTAGGGTTGGACTTAGGGTTTGTGTTAGGTTTATGGTTAGGTTTAGGGTTAGAGTTACAGTAAGGGTTATGATTAGTGTTAGGGTTAGGTTGAGTGTTAGGTTTAGGGTTAGAGTTATGGTTAGTTTTAGGGTTATGGTTAAGGTTAGATTTAGTGTTAGGGTTAGGGTTAGAATTAGTGTTAGGTTTAGGGTTAGTGTTTGTGTTAGTGTTAGGGTTTTAGAGTTATACTTAGAATTTGTGTTAGCTTTAGTGTTTGACTTAGGGTTAGGGTTAAAGTTAGAATTAGGGTTACGGTTAGGGTTAGAGTTAGTGTTAAGGTTATGGTTAGTTTTAGGGTTAGTGTTATTATTAGGGTTAGTGTGTGTGTTAGGGTTAAGGTCGGTGTTAGAATAGGGTTACATGTAGGATTAGGGTTAGAGTAATGGATAGTGTTAGTGTTTGCGTTGGCACTAGGGTTAGGGATAGTGTTAGCATTAGGGTTACATTAAGGATTAGTGTTGGGGTCAGCATTAGAGTTAGGGTTAGGGTTAGTGTTAGGGTTAGAGTTAGGTTAACATTAGTGTTAGGATTAGGGTTATGGTTAGGGTTAGGTTTATGTTAGGGTTACTGTTATGGTCAGGTTTATGGTTAGTGTTAGTGTTCGGATTATGGTAAGGTTTAGGGTTTGGGTAAGTGTTATATTTAGTTTTAGGGTTATGTTTAGTTTTGGATTAGCATTATTGTTCGTGTTAGGGTTAGGGTTTGGGTTAAGTTTAGTGTTAGTGTTAGGATTTGTGTTAGGGTTAGGGTAATTGTTACATATAGGTATATAATAAAAATTAGGGTTTGGTTTAAGGTTAGTTTAAGGTTAGTGTTAGGTTTTCTGTTATGTTTAGGGTTAGTGTTAAGATTAGGCTTAGGTTTAGGATTCATGTTAGTGTTACGGTTATGGATAGGGTTAGAAATGTTGTTAGGTTTAGGAATAGTTTTAGGTTTAGGGTTGGGGTTAGAATGAGTTTTAGATTAAGGGTTAGGTTTACTGTTAGTGATAAGGTTATGTTTGGTTTAGGGTTAGTGTTAGTTTTAGGGTTAAGAATGGGTTTTTTTAGGGTTAGGGTTAGGTTTAAGGTAAGTGTTTGGTTGTGTTAGGGTAAGGGTTATTGTTAGGTTTAGGTTAGTTTTAGGGTTAGTGTTAAGTTAGGAATAAGGGTTAGCATTAGGATTAGGGTTAGCTTTAGATTTCGGGTTATGGACATGGTTAGGGCTAATCTTAGGTTTAGTTTTAAAGTAAGGATTAGGGTTAGGATTAAGTTTAGAATTTTTATTTGGGTTAGGGTTAGAGTTAGAATTACAGACAGGTTTACATTTTCATTAAAATTTAGGGTTAGAGTTAGTGTTAGTGTTAGGGTTACGTTTAGGGTTAGGGTTATTGTTATGGTTAGATTTAGGGGTTAGGCTTAATATTCGGGTTAGGGATAGTTTTAGGAT